>NC_073305.1:17500-257500 GCF_027595985.1 Sorex araneus | reverse complement strand
CTGGAGGTGAGCCTGCCCTCTGCCGCCACCTCTGCAGTCCTGTCTGGCGTCTGGCCGCAGGGGCTGAGACACACACACTCAAGGCAGAGGCTCCCGCACTGTTGCTCTGGGACCTCAAGTCTTGCCCTTCACTCCCCCGTGGTGCCCGATGCTTCTTGCCAGCCTGTGCCTTGTGTCGGTGCAATCACTGCTAAGCTGGAGGGAGCACTTTAAAGGAGCATTTCTGGCTTCAGTTAAACACACCCTGTAGACCCAGCGACACACCCCTGTTCTTCCTGCGTGCCCTCAGTGCCCTGAGCCAGACGCTCCGCCCACAGTGAGACCCCCGCCCCTGCCTGTCAGACGGGCCCCCACAGTGTAGTCAGGGGCGTGCTGGGGCGGGAGCTGGCCCAGCCTGCCGTGCGGCACCGCCCCGCCCCTCTGGCCGCGGCTTCCCCGTACCAACACCTGCTTCCCCACGTGCGACGGGGAGGCCGCTGCCCTCCAGCTTCTGCTCCAGGGCGCGTGCTGGCACCGTCGCGTGGCGTGAGCCCAGTGCTTGGTCTCCCTTCGCTGGCAGCCCAGGTCCGGCCGCAGCGGGAGCTCCTGGACCCGACTCCCCTCCTGCTCCCCTGGGGCGGTGCCTGCGGAGCCCTCGGGCCACACGAAGCACCAGCCAAGTCTTGGCTTCTGGTTCTGTTCCCGCCTTCGCCCTGCCCCTGCCTCAGTTCCTGCCCGCGCCACCCTCTGCTCTGCTCTGCCCGCAGGGCCTGGGTCAGAGCTACGACTCTCCCTGCCGGAGGGCTGAGGTCCGTGCACTGCGGCCGGGAGCCGGGAGCCGGCCGTCCCCTGACCACACTCGCCTGCAAGCAACGCCGCTTCCCTTGCGTCCAGAGCACTGGCGCTCGGAGCTGACCTGGGGCCCTGGTGTGTGCTGGGAGGTCAGGCCCCTGGTGGAGGGGAGCCAGTGTGCCCTCTCCTGAGGCTCTTTCTCAGTGCTCAGAAATGAATGGTGTTTGGGGCCGGAGCAGTGGTGCAGCGAGGAGGGCACTGGCCTTGCACGTGCCCGGCCTGGTCTGGTCCCCACCAGCCCACGTGGTCCCCTGAGCCGCCAGAAGTGGTCCCTGAGTGCAGAACCTGGAGTCAGCCCTGATTACCACCGGGTGTGGCCCCAACATTTAAAAACAGTGTTTTTTCAGGCATATATGCCACACTGTTAAAGGCGTGACCAGGTATTAGTAGATTAGCGTGTCCATGTTCCCAGGTAAAAGTTTTCCTCTTGGGGTCTAGGGGGTGAATGCATTGCAGTGCTCCTCCGAGCCCTCACTGCACAGAGCTGCAGGGCCTTCCCGGGCGCCTCGCCCTGGCAGCAGTGTAGACAGCCACGGTAGAAGAGAGGGTCAGGCTGTGAGCGAGGTCCTGTCTGCAGAGCCCGGCTCCGGCCCTGCCGGGAAGTCGTGGCACGGGCCTTCCCCTGCGTAGCAAGACCAAGAACCGGCCCAGGATCTGGGCCACTGGCCCACCCCAGGACATCGGTGCTGCTGCTGGCACCTGCCATTCACTGAGGTTCCGGAAGTGTCCACTGCCTCGCTGCCCAGAGAACTTGGGTCTCAGAGTCACGTCAGAGCTGCTGGCTGGTAAACGAGGCTGAAACGGAGCTTGGTGTCCGGCACTCACACCTGAGGCTGCAGCTCCTGTGCAGCGGGCGGGTGGGGTCGGGCGGGTGTGGCGTCGGGCAGGTGCAGGCCCAGACCCGGCAGCAGCCCGGCTGACCGTCCCTCGCGTGCCTCCTGCCCCGTCCTCGTCTCTGGTGTGCTCTCATGGCCGGAGTGCGCGTCCCTGTGGCCATGTCCTGCCCCAGGGATCGGGGTGCCGGCACACTCTCCTTCCTGGGGGTGCCCACGTCATCTGCTTGCGGGTCTCTGGCCGTGGACCTGCAGAGACCCCGGTGTGGCGTGACCGCAGGGCCACCCTGGCAGCGTCATTCTGGCAGGGCTGGTGGTGTGGCTGTGGGAATAGTCTTGGTGGCAGATGTTAACAAAACGCCTTTTAAATAGCCCTGCTCCACAAGTTTTGATGCTTGGTGAAATATGGGTAATTTTTCTTTGGGGGATCAATAAAATAACTATTTTCAAAATGACTTTCTATTGACTGAAGGGTCAGAAATGCCGGGGCATTGATCCCGGGCCCAGAATCGCTCTGTTGTCCCGTGGCTGTCAGTGCAGACAAGCCTACTCCGTCACGGAAGCCGCCAGGCTTAAGGCTGTGCCCTGCCCGCCCGCTCACAACTCCTGTCTCTGCAGGAGGTGGACCTGTACCGAGCCAGCAGCCAGGACAAGCTGGGCCTCACCGTGTGCTACCGGACGGATGAGGAAGATGACCTGGGGATCTACATCAGCGAGGTGAGCGGCACTGGGCAGCCTCGGGTGAGGGAAGCCCTGGGAAGAGTCCCCGCCCAGACTTCTGCTCCTGGGGTGCAGGTCCCATGGGCAACAGGCAACGCCGGGGCGCGGAGCAGAGCCGTGTGGGGCTCTCGGCGCTGCCGTGACATCTGCGTGTTCCTTCCTCCCGTCTTCCTCTGGATGGTGTCTTGGTGGCCGGGTGCAGCTGAACTCAGCTCATCCTGTTCCTGCAGACAGTTTTCTGTGGCCTCCATCTCTCTTTTTTTTTAATTTATTTACATTTTTATTTTTTATTATTAGTGTATCACCATGAGGTACAATTACAGACTTCTAAACTTTCGTGCTTGCGTTCCAGTCACACAATGATTGAGTACCCACCCCTCCACCAGTGCCCATTTTCCACCACCAATAATCCCAGTATCCCGCCCGCCCCCCACCTCTGTGGCGGGGCATTCCCTTCTGTTCTCTCTCCTTTGGGGTGTTGTGGTCTGCAGTAGAGGTACTGAGTGGCTGTCATGTGTGGTCTAGTCTGCTTTCAGCACACATTTCCCATCCCTCGCGGGTCCTCAGAGCACCTTTACCTGGTGTTCCCTTCCCTCTCAGAGCTCCCTCTCCCCCAGGTGAGTGTAGCCTCCATCTCTTAGAGCTTAGCAACCCAAGCACCAGGAAATAAAACTGCATCTCCGTGGGACAAACCATGGAAGGAATGTCAGAATTGAAACGACCCTTTCCCCTGGTCTCCCCCAGGCTGGGGCTGGCCCACCTCACTGGGCTTGAGGGCGGCAGCTACTTTCCGGAATCCCCGTAGCCCGTGGCAGTCGAGACAGGCCTCCCTCTGCCCTGCTATTGCTTTGATCTCCATGATTCAGCTGCCTCCCGCTGGTGTGTGGGGTTCCAGGACGGGAATGAGAGGTCGTCTCCGGCCAGACAGCTTCATTGCCACGCCGGGCCAGCTGTGGGGTGAGGGGGCAGCCGGACACAGTGCTGGGGGTGTGCTGTGTCCCCTGTCAGTGCTGGGATGCCTGTTTTTCAGATCGACCCCAACAGCATTGCCGCCAAGGACGGGCGCATCCGAGAAGGAGACCGGATCATCCAGGTGGGTGGACACAGCACCTCCCTGGAGGGCCAACTGGGACAGGGCAGGGGGCCAGAAAAGGGGCCTTGAGGATCTGCCACACTAAGTCACTGTGAATTGCTCATTCTGACGACCAGTGATGCCCCGTGGACAGGTCAGGCCCGGCATCTGCAGCTGTGAATTGGACTCATCATCCTCACAGAGTTCTCTGGCGCGGTGATTTTCCACCGAGTGTCTCAGGCTTGGGCTTGTCCTTAGTACAGGAGCATCCCTGGCGAAGTCAGTCACGAGGAGAAAGGGTTGTAACTGGAGGGTTTGCATCTCGAGGACCAGTTTCCTTACCTTGAGCCTTGTGGTTCTTTCAGATCCAGAGGAGAATTTCTGTTGTTTTCAGAGTGTGGGACCCCCGTATCCCGCAGTCTAGTGCCTGATCCCCCTCCCCTGCCTCATTGCTCATCCCCACTTCTGTGGCTCCTCCTCCCTGTGTGGAACAGACACTGAGCTCTGGTGCCCTGCTCCTGCAGTAGCCCTGGGGTCCGGCTGAAGGGCAGGCCTGGAGCTCCCGCAGAGCACCGCTAGTGAGCTCTCACTCAGGGACTCTCCCCATCCCTCAGATGCGGGGCAGTGCTGAGGGAGCACCCAGCCACTGCCCGGGCACCGCGCCTCGTCCGGCTGGGGGTGCCCCTTCCCTTGGCCTGTGGTGCTGCCGTGCCCAGCATCTGCTCACAAAGCCTGGCGTCACAGCTGCTGGGGCCAGGGCAGCCTCCTCCGGGAAGCAGTCAGGTACCCCGAGGCTCTGTTCCTGCGAGGGTGCGGACCGGAGGCTTGGCTACAGCCTCATGCCGTGTCGGTCTTCTCCACAGATTAACGGGATTGAGGTACAAAATCGTGAAGAGGCTGTGGCTCTCCTCACCAGTGAGGAGAACAAGAACTTCTCCCTGCTGATCGCCAGACCTGAGCTGCAGGTGGGTCCCCTGCTGGGCGCGCCTGGAGCCACTCGGGACTGGAAGCGACGTCCACTCTGAAGAAGGAAGCCCGGCTGGGGTCACGCAGGGTCGATTCTGGCACCCTTGAAAGATGGGCTGGTGGCCACATGGCAGGCACACAGCGCAGGGGTGAAGAGGGGAAGGAGGGGGTAGATAGACACGTTGCCACGGCGCGTGGCAGCCAGGGTGCTGGCCTGACTGAGCCTTCCTGGGTCTGAGTCTGTCGGCAGGGCCCACACCACTGCCGGACAGCACCACTGGCGACAGGAAATAGGCGCCCGCTGAGACCCGTCTCTCACACCACACGGGCCACCAGACACGCACACAGACATCACAAACACGTACGCACATGTGTGTGCCAACCGGCATGTAACACACCATGCGCTTACATGCCACATATGCACTCATAGTAGACATGCACACACCAGATAGGCATGCACTCTCCATGCACTCACACCACAAGCACACATGTGCACATACATGCACACACATGCACATGTGCACAAACTCTTTGGAACCACCCCAGGGCCCCACTCTGGAGGAGCTGCCTTTGTGGCTGTGTAGCCTGATGCCAGGACCTGACCCTTGGGACCCCCTGTGAGTGTGGGCCCGTGGGGAGTTTTCATGCAGGTGAGCCTCCCCACAATCTGCAGCCCTCGGCTTACCTGCCGGCCACAGGCCAGCTGCAGGCCCTCAGGGGTCAGAAGCACCCGAGCAGGACAGGTGTGTTGGCCCGCGTGGCCTGAGTCACAGGGAGTCAGTGGCCACCTGCAGGCCAGACCTGCGCGGGTGCGAACACCGATCCCACAGTCGTCGGGGTGGCAGAGCACAGGCCGAGCCCTCTGAGACGCCACCAGCAGCCTGACTGGGCCCCAGGCCCCACACACACCACACCCCTCAGTCGGCCTGTCTCGGGCCAAAGTGAGGGGCCCGTGGCCTTGCACCACCCTGCCATCACCCTCCCCAGGAGAGCACCTCGCCTCCTCGCTGGCAGGAGCGTCCAGAACTGCCTGTGGGTGAGGCTGCGTCACCAGAGCTTCCCAGAGGGGTGGGGGGGAGCGGAGCGGGGGACCTTCGCCCACTGCCCCTCATGCTGGCTGTTCTCCCCAGCTGGACGAGGGCTGGCTGGACGAGGACAGGAACGACTTCCTGGATGACCTGCACCTGGACATGCTAGAGGAGCAGCACCAGCAGGCCATGCAGTTCACGGCCAGCCTGTTCCAGCAGGTACCACATGACCCAGCACCGATCCAAACCGAACCCGTTTCCCAGCTTAACCCGAGCCCTCACGCCAACCCCAACCCCAGCCAAAACCCCAGACCCAGTCCTATCCCCGACATTACTCCCACCCCAGCCCCACCCCCAGCCCGTGGGGGAGCAGCCAGAGGAACAGACACTGTCTGGAGAACCAGGCAGTGCCCTCAGCCGCACAGCAGGGGCCAGAGGTGGGCGTCAGGATGGGAATCGATCAGCACTGCAGGGCTCAGTCAGATCACAGAAACTGATCCTAGGGGACCTGTGTCTCGGCCCTGTGTCCGCCGGCCACTGACCACTGAGCACTCCTGTGCTTGACCAGGTCACAGAGTGGGCTGGCCATGCCCACCTCTGCTTCCCTAGTGAAAGGCTGTAGCTGAACCCCAGGGGGTTGGCCCCACCCAGGCCACTGGGGGTGGGCCCTCCTGCTCTTGCTCTTGTTAGTTTGGGGGCCACGTCTGACTGCCCAGAGCTTCCTCCTGGCTCCGCTCTCGGGGATCACTCCCAGTGGGGCCCATGCAGGATGCTGCAGAGCTAACGGGTCGGTTTCGTGCCCCGTCACGGCTCCCGTCCGCTCCCCTGTGTTCCTCTCCTAGAAGAAGCACGAGGAAGACGGGGGCACCACCGACACGGCCACCATCCTCTCCACCCAGCACGAGAAGGACAGCGGCGTGGGGCGCACAGACGAGAGCACGCGCAACGACGAGAGCTCGGAACCCGAGAACCACGGGGACGAGGCGCCCTCCGCCTCCAAGCTGACGTGCAGCCAGGACACGCTGGGCAGCGGCGACCTGCCCCTGAGCACCGAGTCCTTCGCCTCGGCCGACGGCGCGGAGCCGGACGAGCTGGGCATCCCCGCGGCCGAGTGCGAGCACTTCCGCCAGCTGCTGGAGCTCAAGTGCGGCCGGCTGCGGCCCGGCAGCCCGGCCGGGGGCCCCGCGGACGCGGACGCGGGCCGGAGCGAGCCCGAGAGCGTGGACCGCGAGCTGGAGCTGCTCAACGCCGAGCTGCGCAGCATCGAGCTGGAGTGCCTGAGCATCGTGCGCGCGCACCGGGCGCTGCAGCGCGAGCCGCTGGCCGACATCTCCGAGCTGCCCGAGAAGGCCGACAAGGACGGCTCGAGCGCCTACCACACGGGCGACAGCTGCCGCGGCAGCCCGGCCGCGCCCGACGCCGCCCCCGAGGACCCCGTGCCAGCCCCCGCGCGCGCGCGCAGCCCCACGCCGCGCTCGCCCTACCGGCACGCGCACATCCCGGCCCACGCGCAGCACTACCAGAGCTACATGCAGCTGGTGCAGCAGAAGTCGGCCGTGGAGTACGCACACAGCCAGCTGAGCCTGGCCGCGGGGCCCGCCGAGCCGCGCCTCGAGTGGAAGGTGAAGGTGCGCAGCGACGGCTCGCGCTACATCACCAAGCGGCCTGTGCGCGACCGGCTGCTGCGCGAGCGCGCGCTGCGCATCCGCGAGGAGCGCAGCGGCCTGACCACGGACGACGACGCGGCCAGCGAGCTCAAGCTGGGCCGCTACTGGAGCAAGGAGGAGCGCAAGCAGCACGTGGCGCGCGCGCGCGAGCAGCGGCGCCGGCGCGAGCTGCTGCAGCAGAGCCGCCTGCACTGCCCGCGCGAGCAGGACGAGCGCCGCGAGAGCAGCATCCTGGAGCTGAGCCACAAGAAGATGATGAAGCGGAGGAACAAGAGGATCTTCGACAACTGGATGACCATCCAGGAGCTGCTGACGCACGGCACCAGGTCCCCTGACGGCTCCCGCGTGCACGGCGCCTTCCTGTCGGTGACCACCGTGTGACCGCGCCGCGCGTGCGGCGCGCGCCGGGTGGGTGGCCGGCGCGCGGACAGGAGACGGCTGCGCCCTGGCGTTGGGAGCGGCCGCGGCCGTGGGCGGGCACGCACGGGTGCACGCGTGCCTCCGTGTTCGAGCATGCGTCTGTGTGCGAGTGCCGGGCCTGGCCGGGTGGCGGCCACGCGGCCCTTTTCAAATAGCAATTGTACTTTTTTACTTGTTCCTTTTTACATAAAGTGTTTAAATTTCAACAAGATCTTTTATTAAGCATAATTCCACAGAATAGTTGGTTTAAAGTATATTCATATAAAAAAAACTTAAACACGCTTTTTTTTTTTGCCGAAACTCAAATATAACTGCCAGTATGTATTTTTAATGGAACCTATTTTATAATGTTACTTGGCTTGATGTGTTTTTATGAGTGACCATTAATATTTTAGGTCAGCGCTTCCAACCCCAAACCACCAAGCAAGTGTAGCTCACCGTGTGATACACATAAGCAAACCAGCAGTGTTTAGAGTTGGAATGCATACAACATATTTTCCCACTTAAAATTCCTGAAGGAAAGGGTAGAGGTTTTGACAGAAAGCAGAATTTGGTGCAGCTTTGTGGATGTGTCACGCATGTTTACAAATCCTGCCTCTCCAGGGGAGAGTCTGCATGCCCAGGTACAGCTGCTGATGGAGACGGTTGGGGGATGTAAAGACTGAGCATAGTGAACTTGTTTGTAGATTGGAGGGTTAGATTCACCGGGAAGTTCACAACATCATGATTGCTTAGAAACATTAAGTAAAATGGCATTAAAATAAATTATTATTATTTTCTATTTGATATGTTTTAAAGTGACTCCTCATTTTGCAGTGGTGCCTATAAAATAAAAGCCTTTTGCAGTGTTGAGTGTTCTTGTGTTGCGTTACCTGCTGCCTTGGGAGGGTTTGAGTCTCTCAGGTCACACACCTCGCTCTTCCTGAGTCCAGACATGCCAAACTCACTGCACAGTCTATCCCAGCCTCGCAGAAAGCCTCCAGCCGCCCAGCATCATCCAAACAGGAAACTGAGAAAGTTTACCAGTGAATGACCCGTTTATAGTAAAATCTGCTCAGTCAGGAACACTGGCCTCTTCTAGGGGCTTCTTGGGAGTCCACAGTAGACTACGCCGTACACAGTAGAGTACACAGTTCCTGTATTCTTGTGCTTGACTGGAATCACCCAAGCAATGGATTCTAGACTCAGAGACAGTCCTGACTTTGTTTCCTCAGATTTCAGTTACAGTATCTACTGACAAGCACAAATGAAAGGCAGGATCAGAAAGGGTGTCCTAGAACCAGACAGGGGGTTCACCTCTGACGCGGCAGAGATGATCAGGCGTGCAGGCAGCTCTGACAGGGCTGTCAGCATCCCTGCAGCCATCACTGGCGTCCAGGCTTTGTGACCGATCAAGTCACCATTGTCATGGAACATGAGGCTGGGAGATGACACTCATTCCCCAGCTCACTCCTTTGCTCTTCTGTAAGGACTCACTGCATTGCTCTGAGCACCTCTCCAGGGGGTTCTGCGGGACATGGCCCTTCAGATGGTGGTTTCCAGAAATGTTGTGTGTCCAGGAGCAGTTTGTGGCCCGCAAGCTCTTACCGACCTGCCTTCTCAGTGTTGCTGGGAACCACCACCAGCCAGCCAGAGCGTGAAAGGTGCTGAAGCAGGTTCTTCAGGGAAACAACTTCCCCTTCGTGTGTCCTTACCGAAGGCCAGAGTGTGTGCACGGTTGTGAGAGCAGATCCCCAGCCTGACTGCCTGTGGCTCTAGGGTCCAAACCAAAGGGCTCCTGTGTGCCTTGGGTATGAGGACAGCCTGCAACACTCGTGGGAACATGCAGAGCAATGAACATCCAAATCCAATTCAGAGGCTCCGGTTCCAGCCTGTCTCCAGTCTTCAGCACGTCGGCGTGCGTGGCCATTACTTACAATGCAGAAGGTTCCTAGTATCTCTTAGCGCCTCCAAGGAGCTGGGGCCAAACTGAGACATTCACTTTAGCTGTGAATGAGCAGAGCTGACAGGAGCCAGGCCTCCCACACGCAGGCGTGTCAGCAGGCCGGTGCAGACGCCTTCATTCCCGTTCTCTGCAGTGCAGAGGGCTGCTGCCCTGTGCCTGCCTCTTCCATGGGGTTGAGCCGTGAGCTCAGTGCCTCACTTTGAGCCGGGGCCCGAGACTGCCAGTGTCTGGACCCCACGAAGTGGCAGATTGGCTTACTAACACGCCTGCCTCCCTCCCCAGCTGCTTTCCTCGCCTTTCCCTGGCCTGTTTAGTAAGCTGAGGGCAGCAATGGATTTTATCCACAGTGCATGGCACAACAAATGATTGTGAATAATTTTGGAGGCTTCCTATGTTCCCACTCTCTATTTATTGGTTCTTTCAGAGGTGCAAAATCCTGTTTGGGTCAGAGTTTGACAGTTCTTTGGGTTTATTTTTAACCATGTTTAAAGCTGTGTCTTCCAAAAGCCTGATTTGAATGCTCATTTTTATCAAGGGTTACATAATTTCTTATTAGTGCCTCATTGTTTAAGACAAAAACTCTGCAGACCACTGGCAACTTGAATCACCTATCCATAGACTCACCTGTCCAACCTAACCCTAACGGACAAGACCCCTTCTCACAGGAGCCCCTCCACTAGATATAGGCCCCAATTGAAATGGTTTCTTTGACACAAAGACCCCCATAGGCCAAGGGGCGTCGTATGGCAGCCCCCCATCCCAGCTTCTCTCCACATCACACGCATCTCCCCGCCCTGTGTCCAGTTCCGTGTCACAGGCCACCTCCTTACTCGGCCTGCTAAGTAATCCACCTCATGGTGACTCGGGCAGCTCGGAAGACCCTGTTTCAAGCTAAACCCTGTCCTGCTGCACTGGGGGTTAGAACTCAGCACACTGGGGTCACAATTCAACCACATCAATACCCATACTTGGGGTGCATAGAGCCAATCAGATGTGATTTTAGTATCAGTGAGACTTGATTCTAAAATATAGAAAAAAGTATGTAGGTTTTTAGGTGGAGAGACACTTGAAGCCCCAGTGTTTGAAGGCCAGAACTGCCAAATCCAGCACACGGGTTGGGGTTGGGTTCCCGGACAGAGTCACGCCCGAGCAGAGTGGGCCCTGGGAGTGGGCCCGGGAGAGGGACCCCTAAGCACAAGGCCTTCGAGGAGGGAGAGGAGAAACCAGCTCAGATAAGCCTGGGGAAATGTGGACCCCAGTGCTTTAGAGGGGCTACTCCCCGCCAGGGATCCCAGGCCAGGAGGTATGGACGGGCTTAAGGATCCAATGCTTGTGTCTGGTGGTTCTGGGGGACCACCAGGCCACCCCAGCAGTGGGGGCCTGAAGTCCAGGGGACCAGCTTCAGGGCTTCACACATGTTCGGCCTGTGCCCTGCACACATGTGACCTTGGTCAAGCACAGGCCCTGTAAGTCAAGACCCAGGGCAGAACAGGGCCGGTGAGAAACGGGCTCTACACATTCGCACTGGGCTCCTTTCTCATACATGTGTAAGAGGGTATTGAGTGAACTGATCACCCTAGACGCCTCGTTTGTACATGCCCTAAAGGACTGGCTCACACTGCAGCCTCCGGTGGTTACCCACTGCATGCGTTTAAGTCTATTAGAGCTATAAGAATTGCTCAAGTACCTAGAAAGTCTTGAAAACTGATGCAATTAAATAAACTGAAGTTTCTAGAAAGAAAATTGCATGTAGTCAGCTAATAAATTAAGTTTAAAGTGTTTGCAAAGTCTTAATTTATTTTAATAAATAAGCTCTAATTGAAAACAAAGTGATATTTAGTGAAATTGCTAAATGTAAAACATATGAATAGAATAATGAGATTTAGAAACTGAAATGAAAAGTTTGAGGTAAAATTAGGGTGTAGGGGCTGGAGCTATAGCACAGCAGGTAGGGTGTTTGTCTTGCACGAGGCCGACCCGGGTTCTATTCTCAGCATCCCATATGGTCCCCTGAGCACCGCCAGGAGTAATTCCTGAGTGCAGAGCCAGGAGTAACCCCTGTGCATCACCAGGTATAACCCCCCATAAAATTAGGGTGTAAGTAAATAAATTTTTTATAAAGATGACTAGTTTATGGCTTCAAGGGTAGCACCAAACACACAACCACACAAAGATGCAACATCCCACCCGCTGCCCCATATAAAAAAGGATCACTGTCACCCCGTTGCTCATCGATTTGCTTGCGTAGGCACCAATAACGTCTACATTGTGAGACTTGTTACTGTTTTTGGCATACCAAATATGCCACGGGTAGCTTGCCAGGCTGTGCCATGGAGGCAAGATACTCTCGGTAGCTTGCTGGCTCTCCAAGAGGAGCGGAGGATTTGAACCTGGGTTGGCCGCGTGCAAGGCAAACACCCTGCCTACTGGGCTGGAGAGATAAAAAGGGATAAATTAGAAAAAAAAAAAAGAATCAGCCCTGCTTTGCAGAGTTCAAACCTCCTCACTGAGTTAGAAAGTAGATTGGGGCATGTATATGCAAGAATGTGTGCATATGTGTGTATTTTCACGTGTGTCTATAGTTGCCTCATGCACATGTGGTCATATGTTGGTGTACTCTGTGTACCCTGTGTACATGTATGTACACATGTGTACATGTAATTGTGTATTGTGCCATAATATATTCCTCTGTGTATGCATGTGTTATATACATGGATGCACATGTTTGGTTATATGTGTGCATGTGTATGAATCGATGTGTGCTTGTGTGCACCCATTTGTGTGTGCATTTATGTGTGTCACTGATTTATGTGTGTTGTGTGCACACTGATTTGTGAGTACTCACACTGCTCTGGGTGTATGAGTGTGCGCTTGTTTGTGTGTATGTGTATGTACTTGCACACTGATTTGCAAGCGTGTAAGCGTGTATGCATGCACATTGACTTGCTCAGTCTCCCTTCACTGGAGTCCTCCTGGGTCCAGAGGTGAAGAACTGCCCTGGCTGAGCACCTTCTAGGGCTTCATCACAGTCACACCAGAGTCACCTCACACCCCTCCTTGTCCTGAATCCACGTGCGTTCTTTCCTAACTGGCAATGGCTTGTGGGCTTGCACCCCTTCTTCTACCCAGTATTGGATGGAAGGGGTGCAGGTGATACCGGAAGGAGCCAGAACCCGATTGTGCTTTTGGAACAAGGGCTACCAGCATTCTGGTCCGAACATGGAGAGGTGCCACGGGCCCATAGAGGCAGAGGTGTCACAAGCCCGAGGTGCAGAAGTGCCACGGGCCCCCCGAGGTGCAGAGGCGTCACGGCCCCCGAGGTCCAGAGGTATCACGGCCCCCGAGGGGCAGAGGTCCATGAGCCCTCGAGAGGCAGAGGTGTCACAAGCCCGGGGTGCAGAAGTGCCACGGGCCCCCCGAGGTGCAGAAGCGTCACGGCCCCTGAGGTGCAGAGGTGTCACGGGCCCCCCGAGGTGCAGAGGTGTCACGGGCCCCCGAGGTGCAGAGGTGTCACGGGCCCCCGAGGTGCAGAGGTGTCACAGGCCGGCAAAGTCAGAGGAGCGAGTCCTCTGAGAGGCGCTGCAGATGTGCAGCCTCTGTGTACTCTGAGAGGCAAAGACAGGCTGACATGGCCGGAGAGGCGAGACCAAGCCTCCAGGCTGGGTGGCAGACACCGTGGTCAGGGCACTTGTGGGGCGATGCTGGGACAGTGGGTTGTGTGCTGATGGCGCTCGTCAAAGGGTTCCGACAGTCTTGCTGCTTGAATGCAGACCAGAGAGAATGGACGAACATTCACACGTATGTCCTTCCTGCCAAGTCTCAGGGCTGCAAACTGGGCATGGAGGAGGCCCAAGAACACTCAGACAACAAGGGCTTTCTGGGCCCTGGAAATGTTAGTCACCCCTACTGTGTCCTTCTCACCTAACCCTTCCTTACTTTTGGAATGGGTGTTGCCGGGAGTAAAGCTCATACAGACAGGTCAGAGTGTGTCACCAAAATCTGTGTCATGTGACCATGTAATGCCACCTCTGCAACAAATACTTAAATAAATTTTACCATGCTGTGGGTGGAATAAGGGATTTTTCTCTCCGTCTTGACTGTAAGTCCCCAGTGCAGCCTCTGTTCCACTTGTCCGATCCTCAGAACTCCCCAAGCCCAACATGGGATTTTCTGGAAAGGACCAACCTCCTGGGATGCTGTAGAATCTCTCCGAGAAGGGGAAGCACCTGGGGTTGGGACCAGGGTGTGCTCCCCAAGTAGAGAATGAGACAGTGCTCGGACAGATTGGGGTGTAAGCGGCCCCTCAGTGCCATTCTGAGGGTCAGCCCTGGAGCCCTGGAGTTGTGTGGAATTCCAGGGGTAGCCCAGGGCAAGGGACCACCTGAGGCAGTGGTCCCTGGGTCTTGTTCTGTCTTTATGAGAAATGTGGCGTTTGGTCCACCAGAGGTTTGGCTGGCTTACCTTGATGTCCGAAATCCTTATCTCCTGCCCCGGTACCTGCCAGAGCCCCAGTGCTATGTGTCCTTGGTTTCAGGACCAAATCAACCTATCGTGGCCCCTGAACTCCGTGTTCTGAATAGGCGGAAGCAGGTGTCTGGTCACAGATTCAGGGGAGGCATTAAGTGGACCCCAGCAGCCCCCCTGGGGGCTGGGCCCCACTCTCTGCCCCCTCGCATGCGTGTGTGAGTACAGTACATGTGCATGTGTCAGTCTCCTGGCCTGCATTTATCCTGTGCGATTTCTCAGCACACAGAGATTTCTTAATCCCATTTTCCGAGTCTGGACACTAATAAGTCATTCCTACCTTGCGATAGGGATCTTTAGAGGAGAGCAGTCAGCTAAGTGCTCTGCCAAAGAATGTGATAAACATGCTTCCAACCAGGCCGAGCCGGTTACTCGGAGATCAAGCCTGTGCTGGCAGCTGCTCCCAGCACATCTGGCCTGAGGGGAGAGCGCTGGTGCCCCTCAGCCTCGTGGCAGATGCAGGGACGTTGGGTGCCAGGGCTCCTGGCCAGGGTGGGCCCTGACTTCCCCCTCAGCCGAGCACCAGGAGTCTGCTCGCTCTCTGAGTGCAGGGGCGGGGGTGGGGGTGGCGTAGACGCAGCTCCTCCACCTCTGCAGGAAGAGATGGTGGGAGGCAGCCGGGGAAGAGGAGCTGCCAGCACAGGGCTGAGCAGCACGAGACATTGACACCGGGCGTCCGGCGAAGGCCACTCTCCCTGAGCCTCTAGGCGGAGCACGGGGCGGGGGAGGGGCACTGCAGCTCCACCCTGGGGGTCAGCTCCAGGGCAACATGCTCAGCCACACATGCAGTCATACATGTGTATGACTTGTACATGCAAGCATGCTCTTAGTCCCACATGTACACTCAGACTCACTCATGCTTGCTCACATGTGTTCACAGAACTCATGTGTATGCACACACAAAGAAGCTCATGTTCTCTTACTGTACCCTCACATACATGTATACATACATGCCCAAGCCCATACATGTGCACACTCGTGCTCACTCACATATACACATACATGTGTGTGCTCACACATGTACCCTCACATACGCATGCATGTTCTTGCTCATACATGGGCATACTCCCACATACTCTAGGCTGCAGGTATGCTGATCGTGCTATGCAGTGAGGCCTGGAGTAGGTGGGTTCAGTTAGAGGCACAGTGGCCAGGGGTACATTTGACCCTGCAGCTGAAGCAGGTTGGCTGCTGTGACGGTAGCCCCTGCTGTCGGCAGACTGAAACTCCACTTTTCCTACGCCAGGAAGAGACCCAGAGGTGACCCTGAGGTGAGCCACTCCCAGAGCAGCTCGCAAGCTCGCAAGCAGACTGCTGCCTTGCACCGTCTCAGCACCTTGGACGGTGGGACCTGAAGGGACGAGAGTCAGTGCAGCACTGACACTGTTCCTGGGGTCTGTTTCCTGCTGGAAATCTGGAGCCTTCTGGAATCAGGAAACAGAGCACCACTCATCCTTAAGGAGAGTGTCACGGGGAGGAGGACTAGAATGGCTCTGTCTCAGCTGGGACGGGCTGCGGGCTGTCCCGAGGGGACCAAGAGGTCCAAAGGGAAGGTGAGGAGAAACATGACAGAGAGCATCAGTGAGGGTGATGGCTGTTACAGAAAGAGGCCCACATGCCGCTCTGGAAGAGCCACCATTTCATCCACGTGTTTCAGAAAAAGTGTAAGTCATGAGCACATAGAAAATTCAATAACCAAAACAGCAGACAGTTTCATGGCTCCGTGGTGATCAAAGTTTAAATAGTAAGAATAAACTTGGTGCAGACTAGCCTTTCGGCCAAACATCATGATATGGCAATAATATAAGAACAGGGAAAGTGAAGCTACTTTCTCTGCAGAGGACATACATGAAACCAAATCTATTACCACCCACTGAGGAAGCCAGTGCACGGTCAAACATTTAAGTCAGAAATAGTGACGTGACTAAGTTTTAGTAAAGCACAGAAGTGGCCACTGTGAGAAGTGACGCAAAGAAATGAAGCAAGTTTGCACCTGGGAAGAGACCAGGAATGGTCTGCTTTCTGGAGTGCGTGTAATATGACTAAAATTCAGAAACAAAATTCTTAAAGGAATTATTGGGCACCAGCAGGTGAATATCAGAGAGAAGGGGCCCTGACCCTAGCAGAAGGGAGTCCTGGATCCCTAAGGAAACAGACCTTAGAGGAGAGTTTAATCCTCACACACCCGCCTGCCCCTCCCATACCATCCTGACATAAGCCATCAGCCAACACTGATCAGGGCTAACGGGGACAGAGAACAGTGCTGAGCTCTGTAGCTAATTCCATTTGCAGACAGCCTGAGGCAGAGCCAGATTCTATCTCTTTTCCATTTTGCAAGGAGGCAACCAAGGCCTGACTGGGTAGCACGCCAACCTGAGGTCAGGCAATTCTCTTGGGCCTGGATAGGAAGTTGATGAGAAGGAGAAACAATTTTTTTTTCTGGTTTTCCTGCCTTTCCACGAAATAAATGGTCAAATACAGGCAATTTTTGTGGGAAAACGTGGTGAGAGATTAAACAGGCTCAGACTGAGGTGTGTGAGAACAGGGCTTGGGCTGTGAGAAATGCTGAAACAAACAAGGCACCAGGCACAATTCTGCCCAATCATTAGGAAGGAAATTACCAAGTGTGAAGCATTTATAAATCACCCCAAACTAATCAGCCATTAAGGACAATCCCATAAAAAAATAAACAAGGAGCCCAGCAGAGATAGAGGGTTTTACACCGTCTGGGGATGGACAAGCAGGTGTCGGAAGCTCCCAGCAAATAACCCCGTTAAACCGCAGTTAGCCTGTGGGGACAGCTGAAAGTCAAAGAAGGCTCCTGCTCCCGGGCTGTCTAAAAGCGCCACATGCGGTGGCGGGCGGGCTCTGTGGAGGCCTGGTCAGGAGCACTGGTGTGTCCTCAGAGCAGCGGGCAGCCCGTTCTAAGCTCAGCCTCCACCCACAGTCTGTGGCAGGGCTGCCTGAGCACTCCAGTGCCGGGCAAACAGGCTGCTTGGGGGCTGGGGGAGGGAGGGGGCCTCTCCCAGTGCCTGAGACCGTGGCCTTTGGGGAAGGCTGCTGGGTCATCATTAAGCACCTCAAGGAGAAGTAGCCGGGCTGTCGGGACGGGCCCCAAGCCTTCCCCTATCTACCTTCCCCTCTCGCTCTGAAACAGCTTTATTCTGGGCATCTGGCCTCCAGGGTGTGGAAGAAACTTCCTGCCCTCTTAAAACCCCCTGCCCTGGTGGGCTTAGGGCTCACACAAGCCGTGAGGTCCCTTCTTTTAAAATGAGGAAATGGGGACAGACGGTGGAGCCCTTCCTTGAGGCACAGCTCCCTGGACAGCAGGCCTGCTTGGCCTAGGGTGTCCAGCACATCAGCCCTGGGCTTCTCAGTGGCGAGAGGGGGCAGCTTCTGCCAAGCAAGGCTGCCGCCAGATCCGTGGAAGGAAGCTGTTGAGGGGTCCCGTGTCTGCCCTCCCTGGAAGCCTGCCCCCTCCCATGCATGCTCTGGAGTTCCTCCACGAACTTCCTTCTTGAACAACCTGCCGGGCACTGGGCTCCTTGCTTCCTTTCCTGGTTCACTGCGAACTTTCCACCTGTTTGCCACAGGGTTTGTACCAGACACCGTTCAGACCAATAGCGGCTGAGTTTCTTCTCCAGATTTTTGAGATGTGTACTAAAGTTGTTGATTTGAGTTTTTATTCTTTCTTAATATAGGTCTACATTGCTCTGAATTTCTCCCTTAGTACAGCACAGGACTGAAGCTGAGGCCATCAGGAACATGAGTGAATTTTGGCACAAACGGGGCTGCTATGTGGTAGAGAAATTCCAGCTAAAGAAGAGACAGACCGGTGGGATCATGTTCAGGGAAATGATGAATTTTGCCCACCTGACTCACATTGGCTCTGGGGACCAGGGCCTGAGACGGCTTTGCCATGACAGATGTTACTCAGGAGCACATGAGATCCACAGGGAGCTAAGAGGCCATGAAGCACTCTAGGGAAATGAACTCCAACAGGAATGGTTCTGCTGCTCCTAAGCTTCCACTCAGTGCCAGCCCCAAAGATGTTTCCTTCACAAGATTGTTCTGAGAAACTGTGGTCCCACATCTCACTTTTCTCTGCTTAATAGTGCCTCAAAAGGCTTGGAGTCTGGACTCCCTTCTCTCCCTCTGGCTAGAGCCCTTCATGAAGGTGGGGTCAAGGCAGCAGGCTGTCCCTGTGAGGAGCTTGGCAGAATACCTGGACACCCTTGGATACAGGAGTTGGGTGCAGAGGGACCTGGAATGAGTTCGCTTCTCCTGAATGATGGTTGGGGTGCCATCTGCGTTAAACTCTTCACCTGAACCTCCTTCCGTGGGTTAGGTTGGTGAGGTTACTAAAACTAATGTGGATTTTTCTGAGACACTCCCTCCACTTTTCTCTCCTCTTCTACCTTCTAGAAAGACTGAAGCAGGTGTCAGGAAGTCTGGGGAGGGTGACCACAGCCTGGAACGCTTGTTTTCTCTTCATGTCACATCTGAGTTTGCAGTCCTTCCAGGTCTCTTGCCGAATGCTGGGACCTTTCTCCTGACAGGCATGTAACCCAGTGCTTCTGTGGCATTACTAGCTCCCAACAACTTCCCCTTATTTTTATTATCATTATTATTATTAAACATTTTTAAAGACAGAAATGTATCTAATTTTGTATGAAAATCCCATATGTTGCAGATTTGTTACATTCATGTATTAGTTGTAATAGTAGTTTTATGTATGTGTTGGGGGTGGGGTCTCTATTTAAGACCATGCCATCTGCAAGCAAAAACAATTTTTTCCCTCCAATTTGGAAGCTGTCTTTCTCCTCCATGGTCACTCTGGCTACCACTTCCAGCACCCATTGAGAGCAGTGGTGAGTATGCCTTGTCACATTCTTGGTTTTGCAGAAACAGGTCTCTGCCTCTCACTGCTGCATTTGATGTAGTGTGGATTGTCATACTGGTCTTCATCATTTTTGATGTACACGCACTTTATTTCTAAACAAAATTTGTTGGAAGTTTCTAAATATTGATGTTATCATAAAAGAATGCAGAATTTTGTCAGTTTGGGGAGGCATGGCCTTTATTGAGATGATCAGTGAATTTTAATTTTTCATTCTATTATTGTGTTTATTTATTTGCAGGTGTTGAACCATTCTTGCATTCCAGAAATGAATCCCACTCAGTAGGGGATATAATTCTTTGATTGTATTCTAGCATTTGGATTGTAGCTTTTATTTGAGAGTACTGTTATATCTATAGTCATTAGCAATATAGTTCTCATTTCTTGTTAAGCCTTAACTGACTTTAATGTCAAGGTAAGGATAACGTCTTAACATGTCTTTGGGAATATTCCTTTCTATTTTTGATTGGCGGCATAGTTTGAGATGAAAGCTTGTTATTAATTTTCTTCGAATGTTTGTTAGAATTCATATTTATAAAACAATCTGGTTGTGTACTTATTGAAGGTGGTGTTTGATTATTGTTTCAATTTCTTTTTTAATTATTAATTTGTTCATATTTTTCCATGATTCATGATTCAATATTAGTGGGTCCTAGGAACTTACCAATCTCTTTTGTATAATTCAATAGTTGGCAGATGTATATTTTTGGTTTTCTCTTACATTCATTTTTTTACTTTGATATATATCATAATATCATCCCTTTAACTTAGCATTAAGAAATTGAATCACTGTGAGATACAGAGTTACAAAGTTGCTCATGATTGGGTTTCAGTCATACAATGTTCCATCACCTGTCCCTTCACCAGTGTGCTTTTCCCACCACCGATGTCCCCAGTTTCCCTCTTTCCCCTCATTTTTCTTCTCTCTCTCTCTCCCTCTTTCTCTCTCTCTCTCTCTCTCTCTCTCTCTCTCTCTCCCTCTCCCCCCCCCTCTCTCTCTCTTCTTTTGGGCATTGTGGTTTCAAACACAGGACTGAAAGGTTATCATGTTTGTCCCTTTACCGACTTGCAGCACCCGTTTCTTGTCCTGAGTGATCACTTCCAACTGCCTTTAGCATAGTGGTCTCTTCTCTATCCTAACTGCCTTCCTCCCACCACCACTTGTGGCAAGCGTCCAGCCAAGGACCAGTTATCCTGCCATTGTATCTACTGTCCTTAGGTGTTAGTATCATACTGTGTTTTTATCTAATCCCAAAAATGGGTGTAGTCATTCTCTGTCTGTCCTTCTCTTTCTGACTCATTTTCACTCAGCATGGTACTGTCCTTGTCCATCCACTTATAAGCCAATTTCATGACTTCCTTCTTCCTGGTGGTTGCAGACTATTCCATTGTGTAGATGCACCATAGTTTCTTTTTTTAAAATCTTATTGAATTACCGTGAGAGTTACAAGCTTTCATGTTTGGGTTACAATCTCACAATGATCAAACACCCATCCCTCCACCAGTGCACATTCCCCACCACCAATATCCCCGGTATACCCCCCCTTTCCCACCCTCCCCCTGTCTCCATGGCAGACAATATTCCCCATACTCTCTCTCTACTTTTGGGCATCATGACTTGCAACACAGACACTGAGAGGTCATCATGTTTGGTCCGTTATCTACTTTCGGCATGCATTTCCCATCCCGACTGATTCCTCCAGCCATCATTTTCTTAGTGATCCATTCTCTATTCCATCTGCCTTCTCCCCTTGGCTCATGAAGCAGGCTTCCAGCTATGGGGCAATCCTCCTGGCCCTTGTATCTACTGTCTTTGGGTGTCAGATTCATGTGATGTTATTCTATACTCCACAAATGAGTGTAGTCCTTCTATGTCTGTCCTTCTCTTTCTGACTCATTTCACTTAGCATGAAACTCTCCATGTCTATCCATTTATAAGCAAATTTCATGACTTCATCTCTCCTAACATCTGCATAGTATTCCATTGTGTAGATGTACAAAGTTTCTTTAACCAGTCATCTGTTCTAGGGCATTGGGTTGTTTCCAGATTTTGGTTATTGCAAACAGTGTTGCAATGAACATATAGGTACAGATGTCTCTTCTTTTTGATGTGTGCCAGTCTCTGTGGTGTGAGATAATATCTCATTGTTGTTTTAATTTACATCTCTCTGATGATTAGCAATGTAGAACATTTTTTCATGTGTCTTTTGGTCATTTGTACTTCTTTGAGGAAGTTTCTATTCATTTCTTCTCTCCATTTTTTTTAACAGGGTTGGATTTTTTTTCTTGTAAATTTCTACCAGTGCCTTATATGGCTTGGATATTATATGGAGGAAGGAAAGACTCTTCGAGTGGTGCTGGGAAAACTGGGCAGCTACATGCAAAAAAAAAAAAAAAGAGAGAGAACTCAGAACTCTTTTTAACATCAGGCACAAAAGTCAGTAAAAACGGATTAAAGACCTCAGTATCAGACCTGAATTCATAAAGTACAAAGAGGAAAATACGGGCAGAACTCTCCATGACAGTGAAGCTAAAGGCATTTTAAATGATGAAACAACACTGACCAAGGAAGTGGAAGCAAAGATTAGCAAATGGGACTACATTGAACTAAGAAGCTTCTGGACTTCAAAAATAATAATGACAAGAACAAAGACAGCCCATGTACTGGGAAAAATAATTTGACATTTTAAACCCTCTCTTTTTTGGTGAGTCTAGAAAAAAAAAAGTTAATTTTATTTATAGGTTTGAAAAACCAAATGCTTTTTAAATTTATTTTCTTTAATTATTTTTCTTTTTAAAAATTGTTTTATTTATGTTGTTTCTTAATGTTTTATGTGATATATAGTATATTTAGAGTAGCGAGCCCTGCTTTCCTCAGTCACTATTCACTCAGGTTATATTTTCAGTCCCCTTTCAAAGCCTTTATGTGTCCTTAAAGAAAAACGATCGCTGATGAGCAGCATCATTTTAGCTCTTTAAACACCACCTTAAAAATCGGGGGTGCCCAAGTGGTGGCTGGGGACACAATGGCCACTCACAGAAACCCTAACCCACTGCCCAGCAGTTCAGTGCGAGGGCCTGGGGAGGCTGCAGGGAGCCACAGTGCGGGGATTCCCAAGCCACCCTGGAGTTTCTTGGGGAGCTCTCGGGCTGTATCCAGTGATAGCCAGGGAACCACGTCCTGCCATGACTTGAGTGAGCAAAGTACAAGGCATGCCCTAACCATGTACGAACTCTCCAGTCCCTGAGCATCACTTTGACTTCTGTAGGCAGTTGCTCATGCCTGGCTGTTCTCTGAGAAGGGAGCCTCACCTGAGAAGCAGGGGGCTAAATCACCCTTGGCTGCACCCATGCCAACACTAGTTCAGAGGCAAGCAGAACAATGAGTAGGAACTCACCACCACTAGCCAATGTCTACAGGGAAAGGTGGTGTCTAAGGAGGGTGGAGTCTGAGAGCTGCTAACCCTGGGTACAGGTTCTGATTATTCCCCACAGGCACCAAAACAAACGAGTGTCTCTAGTTGCATGGCTTCTGGCAGGCAGCCACACCGTGCAGAGTAACCACTGCCGACAAGAACAGTCCTCCTGCCAGGCTGGGCATGCCGAGGGGAGAGTGGCAGCAGCCCCCACTCCCCACAGAGCAGCACTGGAAATGGTGACCGCCGTGTGGGAACATGTTCCGAGTGAACAAAGCCGAATGTCCTGCCACTTCCTTGCCAACACCCTGCTCCTGAGGACCTGGAGGCTGAATTAGTGCAGCTGACTTGGAGGTTGTTGGTGATGACAGAGACACATGTAGGTGATGAAAAATCCTCCTAATGAGCAGTACGCCCCCCTGTGCCCGCCACTCCGCAGCCTCTGTGTGGCTCTGGGAAGAACCCTGGCTGGCAGTGACAACGAGAGTGCTCATGAGTGAGGAGCTGGGAGTCTGAGTCGTCTCCCAGAGTGTGACTGTCATCTAATGCTGCGAGGCGTCCGTCTTGCACCTGCCTTACACGCTGGGGCCTTCTCACAGTGTAAAGCAGAACTCCCCTGAGGAACATCAGCTCAGGTGGCAGAACAGAAGCTGTTCCAGCCACGTTCTCTGAAGAGAGAGCCTCATCCTGAGGCATCTGAGCCTCCAGGACAGAGCCTTTGAGATCTGCACTAGTGCAACAAATGTCAGAATTTGGGTTTTACATTGTCTTCGCTTTCACAGCTACTTCCTGTTTGTGGTGATTTGTTAATTCTACACTTATGGAATCAAAGTTAGTTTTCATAATGCATAGGCTAAGTTTAAAACTCGTATTTCTGAAATTAAGAAAAATAGCCAGGTGGCAAGTGGGTATGGAATGAGATACCCCTGAGCCTTCACTTGTAGCCCTTGAAAGCAAGGTTAGAGCAAGTAACCCTGTGGATGGGGGAGCAAGCAGTATGAACCCACACGTGCTGCTCGGGGACCGACCATCCTGGAGAAGAGCACCGATGTGGGGTGCCATAAACAGGGCTTGTTCTTTATAGTATGAGGGCAACTTGCTCTTAGGCCTAAAATGACGTGTTTGAGCTCAGAGTACATGTCAAATGGCTGTTGTAGTGAGTGAAGTCGTTTTAAGGAGGATACTATTTTTAAGGATAATTTGGAATATGTATGTGTGTGTATGTGTGTGTGTGTGAGAGAGAGAGAGAGAGAGAGAGAGAGATACAGAGAGAGAATAAAAGCCAGAAGTAAAGGAATTTCACCCTAAAAACACAGGTAGGGCCAGGGTGGCATTCTGTGAAGCACCCATGATATACCCCAAGTTGGTACACGAGATCCCAGGGTGGTTGCTAGGGGGTCTACAAACTCTGAGTTGTGACGTGGGACTGCAGGGTAACTGAATGACAACACACTGAGGTGGGGCTTGGAGACCCTAAAGTGGCTGTGAAGGAGCGATGGCAAGTCGGAGTTGTGTACCTGCAGGTCTGGCCTAGGGTGTCTCCAACAGCTATGAAGTGGGATATCAGTCTGAGAAAGAAGGGGTTTCATGGAAGATTCCAGAACCACCTTGCCTCTCCCTTGCTCCTGGTTCTGTTTTCATCTGGGACTGACCCTTCAGCCCGCTGTTGTCTCAGGAGGCACAGAAACCCCGACATCTTCACAGCTCTCCTCACATGGACCATGGACAACCTTCCTCTTTCCCCTGTGACAGTTCCAAGGACAAAACTCAAGGATCCCAGGGTCAGCATGAGACTCCCACCTCTGTGTCGGTGACATCACAGAAAGGGTGAATCCGTTTCAGCCATCACTGAAGGCAGCAACGTCATGACTGGCATTTCTACACACACGAGCATGTTTGTTCACATCGCAACGGTGCTTCAGAGATTCTTGATTAGAAAGTGGGCCGTGCCCGTCAGAAGGCGGTGGTGGCCTGAAGCGATGCTGGAAGTGAGGCATTGCTACCTGGTAGAAGTAGTAGGACGTTTGGGGGATCTGGAAGTGCTCAACATTCTCATAAAAGAGGTCAAGCCCAGGGATCGTATATCAAGCCGTTCAGAATGGGGTCCTAGCTGGGTGTGTCATTTATTTCCTGTGTTATTTATTTCATGAACTTGTAAGCTGTTCTGAGGAGGATCTTTCTAGGGGGCCTGCAACAATGTGGAAGACCCAGGGCCCTGGACTCTCGCTGAGACTCCTACAGCTCGGGAGATTCTCTCCCCCACCCAGTACAGTTTATGCATCAGACGTCGAGAAACAGTGAGATCTGTCCCACCCCCAGATATGATGGGAGACAGGAAGACATGTACCATGGCCACAGGCTTGGTAGAGGGACGACGAGACATATCTCCACTCCCAGACATGATGGAAAGACAACGACACACACTTGGCTCCTCCAGAAGTGATGGGGACGGGGGGCACACTTTGCTGCCCCAGGCATGGCAGGAGATAGAGAGACACACTCAGCACCACATTCAAGTTGCAAGCAGTCTCACGCAGGGCGGCTCTGTCCCCGATGTTCAGGTCAGGCCTGCCCCCAGGACACTTGGACACACAGAAAGACTGATGGCTCCTGAATATTGCTGTCCCGTGTGCTGGCAGCAAGGAAGCCTGGCCCTGAATGGACTGCACTTTTGTCTACACATTCTCTCCAGATCAGACCGCTGGGATTGGCTAATGAGCTGTCAGAAGTGGAGATTAATCAGTTTGGAACATAACCCAGCTGTGCTTGCCTTGCAATCACCTTACAGCTGGCACCAAAAACACAGATTCCTCCGCAAGAACACTTTTCCTCACCCCAGAGAGGCCGGTCTAGGGAATGTTGTTTCCGTGGAGTAGCCCTGGGCCCTGGCAGCTGGGGTTCTGACCTTGTAGTCTGCCTCCTGATGGCAGGAGGGGGAGGGTCCAGCCCAGTGAGACCCCTACTTTGTGACTGCTCTCAGAGACCCAGGCGTGCGCCCTGCTCATGGAACCTGGAACTTTTGTGTGTTAATGGGAGTGGTGGACCCTCAAACTGCACGCAAGACTTAAGTTAGGCCTCGGTCTTTGTCAAGACAGTGAGGTCTACAGGGCATCACGACTCATCACCCAGTCCCTCAGTAAGGACTGTAGAAATATTCACTGAAAACCAGAAGACACCGACCTCATGCCTCACCTGACAGAAAGCAGCATTTCTGTGGTAATCTGTGCCCAACCTTAGTCTGTCTGATTAGAGTGTCTAAGTTGCATTTGGGGCCAGGGAGATCACGTGCAGTTCCCCTACACACAAAAACCCAAAGGAACAAACAAACCAAAAACTTGGAGGGGATTGAATCTTCTCTTTTTCTCATGCCTGCTCCTATTTGTGGAAGGTCTCTGTGATGTCATAACCTAGTTAAAATGATACCTGTCATTCTAAGGCCTCACTGTACCAGCCCAATACCACACACATCAGATTAGATTCTGAGACCTTGGAAAACAAGTTCCAAACCTGTGTCCACACTCAGTCGACAGGTTATGATGCCACTTGTCTCCCACCCAAGCTCCTGGGCCAGCTCTGATAAACTTCCGCAACTGAGTCTTGTTTCCTAGTGTGTTACCATCACTCCACACCTCTGTGGAAATCATCCCCTGTGCAGAGGAGAGGAGTGAGGAGAAAGGAGTGAGGAGAGGAGTGATCCTTTAGAGACACTGATTCACCAAGTCAGCAATCAGTAGGGCTGGGCTGCCCTCGATTTCATCTGTGGGATTGGTACAAAGTGCCCTCCCGTGCACGAGAATTCCACTCGCACTGCAATTTCTCTCAAGAAAAAGGCGCGTAAACACATTGCCGGGACACTGGAGAGCTGCGATGCGTCTTCCTAATACAATAACAGCCACAGGTTTATGAGCCATTCGATGAAACGGCTGGAGGAGAAATTAGATCATTTGGCTCTGGTCACGGAAGGTAATAGATCTCCCTCGGTTAAGATCACTGGGAATAGCTGAAATGATTAATGGGGAAGCTTGATGGTGTAAAAACTGCTTAATGTAAGGGTGCACGACAGCATGCAAACCAAACTCAAACAGCCATAAATATTTCAGGCACCTTATAAAGATTTAAGAATATTTATTCCTTATATAAATCCTTTGTGTGATATCAGCAAAAGCCTAGTCCAGAGCCTGAATAAGAATCTCGAGGTGGGAGGAGGCGGGCCCACTTCTGTTTGCATTTCCAGCAACAAGGAAGCCAGCATGCTCTTCCACTGCTTCCAAATGAGGTGACCCCGAGGTCCTCCCATCACCACATAGTCCCTCAGCGTCCACACTGCTGCTGCAGGAGACGTCCACGTTGACCAGCAGGAGTGTGGCTGGCTCCCGAGAGAGCCCTGGCTTCCATCCCAATGCCTCCTGTGGTCTCAGGACAGCCTCAGCGGCCTGGCCTAGGTGTGTGTGGACTGCAGACCACCTAGGACCAGACCCAGGGGTCCAGTGTGCACACGGAGGATTGAGACCCCCCATGCTGCTGTCATGCTCCCCTCCCCCACAGCTGCCGCGTCCCAGAGGTCCCCAGAGCACGTGCAGAGAGCATCAGCTCCAGCTCCGCCCACGTGTCCCGGGAAGGTCAGGGAGGGCAGCAGGGCTTACGCGAGAGGCTGGTGAAGGACTCTGTGGTGATGTGCTCACACTCCCAGGGGGAGTCCTGCTCGTCAGGCCTCCTGGGAGAGAGGCTGGGTGCGAAGAGGCCACGGACGGACTCGCTAAGTCCAGTGTGGACTTCCCAGAGCTGAAGGAGCAGTTGTTCCCCAGTTCTCGTTCTCCCCCACGGTGGCACACACTGCAGGGAGAGGCGAGAGGAGGCTCACTGGAAGAGGAAGTTAGGGTGGAGCAGGTATTCACCATCCCAAGTGGCTCTCCATGGGGGCTCTTGGGGCCACGAACCCTGCGCTGAGCCCTGAGGGTACGGGGTCCTGCACTGAGCCCTGAGGGTCCCGTGTCCTGCACTGAGCCCTGAGGGTCCCGTGTCCTGCGCTGAGCCCTGAGGGTCCCGTGTCCTGCGCTGAGCCCTGAGGGTCCCGTGTCCTGCGCTGAGCCCTGAGGGCCCCGTGTCCTGCGCTGAGCCCTGAGGGCCCCGTGTCCTGCACTGAGCCCTGAGGGTACGGGGTCCTGCACTGAGCCCTGAGGGCCCCGTGTCCTGTGCTGAGCCCTGAGGGTCCCGTGTCCTGCGCTGAGCCCTGAGGGTCCCGTGTCCTGCACTGAGCCCTGAGGGTCACATGCCCTGCACTGAGCCTGTACGTGCCCTACACAGGAGCCTGTAGCCCTACCCACATCCACTTGACTCAAATCAACTTTCTTGCAGCATCTGTGGTCAGGAGTTTGAGCCATATTAGCTGGACTCTACCCGGACCCTGTCCTGGGTCTCACTCAGCACCCAGAGCTGGGCTATATAGTCTGTAGGTCCAAGGCTGAAGGGTCCCATCCGTGATGGCTGGTACCACTTGCCAAATGTGGCATGAAAACTCACCTCAGAGCTCCCTGCCCGACCTTCTGCTGTCCACAAGCTCCTGGAGGGTGCCAGCAGGAGAAGACGTGCATAGGCTTGTGTGGCCGAGGAAATTATTATCAGAGTGTGACTGTGGATGAGGGGTAGCAGGGGGCAGAGCTCTGACCTGAATTCATCTCTTCTGACCCCTTAGCCTACTGCTAGGAAGTCATGTCAAATTCTGAAAGCAGTGTCAAAAGCAGTTAGTCTTCAACCCGTTGCTCCCGTGTCCCTGCTCTTGATGCCCCTCACAGTGGGACTCCCACTCCTACAAGTGTTAGAGGGTCTCTTGGGGGGCCAGGAGTTTGAGCTGTCTGATGGGTCTCTTCCCCACTCAAGCTGATTCTTATGAGCTCCTCTAGGTGTAACTGAATATCCCTTCTAGATAAGACCCCGAGACATCCCCCAGAACTGCCCTGGTGGCTGTGTCATAGCATCTACACCCACTGGGGGGAAATCGAGGGGCTTCTCTGTGTGTCTGGTCAAGCACAAAATCCAAGACAGGATGGGGCAGAGGCAGGCCCCAGCCTAGTCAGTGCGTGTTCACTGGAGCCTACTTGGTGCTCAGCGGTCTGGATGAAACATGCCAGCAGTTCAGGCCAGACAGAAGACCTGCAGGGGTGAGCTTTAGGCCTCTGGGGACCAAACCAACCAGGCAGTCCTTGAGAAGCATCTAGGCAAGACAGCCACAACAGACCCCACATTGACAGCCAGGAGGGAACAATAACACAAAGCAGCAACAGCTCCATTGGAGCACAGAGCCACGGTGCTGGGAGGGCTTGTGCTGAGGTAGGGGTGTGGGGAGGAGAAGGTATTGGAAAGAGTTATTTGAGACAAGTTCTCGGGCTGTGAAGACATAAGCCTTGGAGATCTGTGGAAACAGAGCGCTGGAAGGTGGAAACTGCTGGTGGAAAGTCTCCATGGGAACACGTGGGCGAGTTCCAGGACACTGGGGAGCCTCACGCCGGTACGGAGCAAGGTCCCAGGTGAGAGGAATACCCGGGGTCCGAGAGGAATACCTCAGGAATATCTCTGAGGAATACCACAGAGCTGCCAGAGAGCTGTGTGTGAGTATGCAAGTTGTATGTATAGACTGTGCATATGTGCGAGTTTGACTGTGAGTGACACTGTGAGATGTATGTGTGCATGCATGTGTGTGAGTTGTATGTATGTGTGTATATGTGCACAAGTGTATATATGTGTGTGAGTGTGAATGTGTGTAACTTTGTGAATGACTATAAGTGTTCGTGGGTGTGACTGAGTGTGTATATGTATGAGGTGTGTATGTAAGTGTGTGAGTATAAATGTGTGAATGTGTGTAAGTGTGTATGTGTAGGAGTGTGTATAAATATGTATGCACATGAGAGTATGTAATATAAATGTGTGAGTGAATGTATAAATATGAGTGTATCTGTGTGTATGTGTGAGAGTGCTTGTGAATCTGAGACTCTGTGTG
Organism: Sorex araneus; assembly: GCF_027595985.1. Classification (NCBI taxonomy): domain Eukaryota; kingdom Metazoa; phylum Chordata; class Mammalia; order Eulipotyphla; family Soricidae; genus Sorex; species Sorex araneus. The sequence goes on along the minus strand of NC_073305.1, from coordinate 228,184 downwards.
AGTAAATATGTGTTCATGTGCCTGTGTGTATGAGAAACAGAAAACATAGGCAAGATAGGGAGAGGAAGAGAGGAGAGGGTTAGGGGAGAGAGAGGGCGGGGGAAGAGTTTGGGAGAGAGGAGAGAGAGCAGAGAGAGAGAGGAAAGAGTTTGGGAGAGAGAGAGAGCAGAGAGAGAGAGGAAAGAGTTTGGGAGAGAGGAGAGAGAGCAGAGAGAGAGGAAAGAGTTTGGGAGAGAGAGAGCAGAGAGAGAGGAAAGAGTTTGGGAGAGAGGAGAGAGAGCAGAGAGAGAGAGGAAAGAGTTTGGGGGAGAGAGAGCAGAGAGAGAGAGGAAAGAGTTTGGGAGAGAGGAGAGAGAGCAGAGAGAGAGAGGAAAGAGTTTGGGAGAGAGAGAGCAGAGAGAGAGAGAGGAAAGAGTTTGGGAGAGAGAGAGCAGAGAGAGAGGAAAGAGTTTGGGAGAGAGGAGAGAGAGAAAGAGAGAGAGGAAAGAGTTTGGGAGAGAGGAGAGAGAGCAGAGAGAGAGAGGAAAGAGTTTGGGAGAGAGAGAGAGGAAAGAGTTTGGGAGAGAGGAGAGAGAGCAGAGAGAGAGGAAAGAGTTTGGGAGAGAGGAGAGAGAGAAAGAGAGAGAGGAAAGAGTTTGGGAGAGAGGAGAGAGAGCAGAGAGAGAGAGGAAAGAGTTTGGGAGAGAGGAGAGAGAGCAGAGAGAGAGAGGAAAGAGTTTGGGAGAGAGAGAGAGCAGAGAGAGAGGAAAGAGTTTGGGAGAGAGAGAGAGAAAGAGAGAGAGGAAAGAGTTTGGGAGAGAGAGAGAGCAGAGAGAGAGGAAAGAGTTTGGGAGAGAGGAGAGAGAGCAGAGAGAGAGGAAAGAGTTTGGGAGAGAGAGAGAGCAGAGAGAGAGGAAAGAGTTTGGGAGAGAGAGAGCAGAGAGAGAGAGAGGAAAGAGTTTGGGAGAGAGAGAGCAGAGAGAGAGGAAAGAGTTTGGGAGAGAGGAGAGAGAGAAAGAGAGAGAGAGGAAAGAGTTTGGGAGAGAGGAGAGAGAGCAGAGAGAGAGGAAAGAGTTTGGGAGAGAGGAGAGAGAGCAGAGAGAGAGGAAAGAGTTTGGGAGAGAGAGAGCAGAGAGAGAGAGAGGAAAGAGTTTGGGAGAGAGAGAGCAGAGAGAGAGGAAAGAGTTTGGGAGAGAGGAGAGAGAGAAAGAGAGAGAGAGGAAAGAGTTTGGGAGAGAGGAGAGAGAGCAGAGAGAGAGAGGAAAGAGTTTGGGAGAGAGAGAGAGCAGAGAGAGAGAGAGAGCCCCATGAAAAACTACCAGGTCCACCTGGACTCCATGGGAGCAAGCGTGGACACCTGGCGTGGTACTAAAATTCTGCCCACCTGGCAGTCCTGGGGGTGAAGTGGGGTCGGACTCGGGTCTCTCCGAGGAGACGTGGGCAGTAGTGAGAAGCAGAGTGCAAGCTGACTCTCTGTCCTGCTTGGCGCTGACCGCTGCACAGTGTGTTCGCCAGGACCCGATGCTTTCCGTTCAGGGACCCTCCAGAGCAGGAGGCTTACTCACAGAGCATGAGACAGCAAGTTTCCCCGAGGTCGCAGATTTGAGAAGTCAAAGCAGGTAAAAGACAACAGAGGACCCTAGGGTGGAGCGCCTTGTTCAGGAACCAGCCTCCTGTGAGGACAGAGCCGGACCCCAGAGCTAAGCCTACACACGACCCTCTTCTGCATCTGCCTGTGTGCTCTCTGGTCTGAGGAACAAAGGAGCCACGGTTACTGGGTATCAATCCTAAGTGTTCTAGGCTTCAGGGGTGAATTGTCCCTTTCCTCCTCCCAGAGAAGTTTACCATGCCGTTGCTAACATCCCTAATTGGCTAAAGTCTATCTTCAACCTTTCCTTTGTGTTGGATACTGACCCTAAGTGCTTTAGGCTTCATCAGTTATTAACCAATCACACCTATGTCCTTACCTCAACCCCTCAGATGTTCTATAAGTATGCTAGCAACTCTGCATTAAACAGGCCACTTTCCACCATTTTGCCGCAACAGTCAGCAGCAAGAACCCGGGCCGGTGGCACCGCAAGCCGGAGAATGCCCCGGACCTCAGACCGGGCCAACAACACCGGGATGCCAGACGGAGAAGGTGCAGAGTCCCCGCCTTCTCCAGATGAGTCCCAGCGACACTGAGCTTCTCCTAACACGGCTCTGGTTTGTGGACTGGGATATCTCTCCAAACCCAAGACCTTTCCTGATATCCAAAGAAAATGCTCAGGAACGGCTCCGCCACCCCTGAGCAGCCATTATACCAATCTCGGAATGCAGTGGCTGCTGGCAGAAATACCTCTGGTCTTAATACCAGAATCCCAAAACTGGGCGGCCAATTTCACGACCGTACAACATCATATGCTCATTGTTATCAACAATAGAAAACACATGATCTAATGATGCCATTCTGACAGGTCTGACTGTGTGTGGGGGGAACTCCAAATAATGATAGTGAGTTTTTGGTCAAAAATTGGATGTTATCGGGGCTGGAGCGATAGCACAGCGGGTAGGGTGTTTGCCTTGCACGCGGCCGACCCCGGTTCTAATCCCAGCATCCCATATGGTCCCCTGAGCACCGCCAGGGGTAATTCCTGAGTGAAGAGCCAGGAGTGACCCCTGTGCATCGCCAGGTGTGACCCAAAAACCAAAAAAAAAAATTGAATGTCATCATAGCAATGAGAGAGTTAATTGAAAATCATCTGCCACACAGGCAGAGGGAGAGGGAGGGAGGGTGTCTGGGGTTCTTGGTGGTGGATCATGTGCACTGGTGAAGGGATGGGTGTTTGATCATTGTATGACTGAGACTTGATCCTGAAAGCCCTGTAACTGTTCTCACGGTGTCTCAATTAAAAAGCATAAAACTAAAAATAAATAAATAAACAGGCCATTTTCACCATCAGGCTGTGGTCCCTCTCCAGGTCTCTCTGTCTCTCTGTTAGGGAGCCCTGGGGAGGGGGGAAGGCGAGGAGGCAGCTCTAGGCCACCGAATACACATACGTGTCAAAGCAGCAGCCCCTGCAGTTTACTTTGTGAACTCACACATGATCACAAAGGCCTTGCACACAACAGGAGGGACTCTGGGTGCTTCCATGGTCATAGAATCAGCAACGAACGCCAGTGAACTAGGAATTCTTGTAGCCCAAGAGCCTGATCCTTACACCTTCTACAGCCCCAAACCTTGGCTCCTCTCAGCCCCAGTGACTCAGCTATCCTGTCGATATTGTTCTCCACATGAAAAAGAGGACCTTTCCTTGTAGTGTGGTCTAATCCTGCTGCAGGGTTTTGCCTTTTATCTTAGCTTGGCTTTCCCAGAGCTGTCCTTACGTTCTGTGAGGGGCCTGTGAGATGCACACCCAGAGCTGAGAGGCAGGGATCAGGACACTGGGAACCAGTGTTCTTTCTCCTCCTCGTCCCAGGACTCAGTGTCCAGGTCCCTCAGGGTCATGGCCCAGGGGAGGCATCACCAGTGGATCCACATCAGATCTGTTCACTGCAGTCCCAGGCTTTCTCAGGCCTTGCGAGAGCCAGGTTTCCCCTCGTCCAGACAGTCTGGGAAATGCCCGACTCTCTCCCAGCTTGGCAGCAGAGGGAAAGGCAGCGCCCGTGCAGTGTGGCTGACCCTGCGGCGAGAACACAAAGGGGCTCGGGGAGAGCTGGGTGCATTCAGAAACAAGGAGCCTAGGAAACGGTCAGCAGATGCACTCAGAGGTGGAGCAAAGCAGTGGGCTGTGGGAGGTGGCAGGACGCTGGGCAGGGTCTCAGCCACCAGAGTGGCATCCAGGGTACACTCCAGAAGCTTCTTGGCCTTTTCAGTAGACGGTAGAGAAACGGTCTTTGGAGGGATGAGGGCCACAGAGGAGGAAGGGCCCCTCACTGGGCACAGAGTTGGTGCCAACAGCTTAAGCGGCAGCCAAGCCACTGACAGAAACTGACCTTGAGACGTCAGAACTTTGCAGGCTTCTCAGAGGATCCCGAACACTTGTAGAGCTTGAAACAAGTAGAGCTGAGTGCCTCACAGGAGTAGAGGCCGTCTGTACAGAAATGCATTCAACTGGTGAGACAGACATTTCCCAAATGACTCAATCTGTCTCAGGGATCAGCCATCAGGAAAAATAAACTAACTTGGCATCTTTGAGAAGATTCATGAAGGAAATTAATTTGTGGTCCACAGGGAATTTACTTTTCATGCACCCCAAATGCACTGTGTCAAAATAATCAATAAAGATGAATGATTTTGAGATGAACTTCACAAAATAATCCATTAGAGTGCTGGACAATTTGCATTTTCTAAAGAGGTAAATAATGAGATCAGGGTGAATGGCAGCAGAGGGTTGCTCTGTCCCCTCTGGAGAAGGGAACGCAACACAGAATGATACAGCTTCCATTGGCCCATGTACTCATGACTCAGAGGCATCTGAGGTCATAAAATCAAAATTTTTATTTGATTTGTGTGTTGGTGTATAGCTGACACACCTACACACACACACACAGCAAGCACAAGCACAGAGCACTGTGGAAGTAACCCCCAAATGCAACTCTGGCTGACCTGAGGGAGGGCATTTTCTACAGCAGAATAATCGTGGTGCTCACCCTTTCCTTACAGGGTGAGCACTGCTCTGTCTTCTTTAGGTGGGGAGTGGGTCCAAGACATGAGAACCCACCAGGCCCCTGGGGGACACCCAGAGCTCAGAACACCAAGTTCTATAGAATCCCACTGGTCAAAAAGGGGCAGGTATGATTCTAACATAATTAAGAATTGCCAGAAGCCACATTCAAGAGATAGAAAGTAACTGTTAAAAGTAATATTGCTACATGTGATCTTGTCCTATTGCTACATGTGATTTTGGGCCAAGAGAGTTAAAACATTTTAACTCCAACATGTATCAACAGAAAAAAGCATGGAGATGTTTTCAGTCTTTCTCACATGGTACTTGAATACCAGTAAGGATTCACCTCCAGGGACTATCGGTCTCAGGCCTGTCCTCTCCTCTACAAACAGCAGCGAGTCCCAGATGCTCCCATGGACATAATCTCAAGGGTGCAACACCTTAAGCTCCTGGTGAGGCCTTTGCCGGCTGGCGACTTCAGGTTTTCCCCGAGTGCCATTTGCTGAGACCAAGTACCTGCCGCCAGCACTGTTCACAGCCCTCCCAGGCTCCAGTTCCCCTCAGGTGTGCTGTCTCCCGCGCAGCTCCATCCCCCGCCTCCCTGGGACTTGGCAGGGAGCAACGGGAGCCAAGACCCCCATACTGTCCCTAGGCAGAACATGTGTGGCCAACGAAATCGCCAAAGCCACACACAGGCTAGGGGTGGCAACCTGGTGGTCTCCGTTGTGGACCCCACCCAACCTCCAACCACAAGGAATATGGAAAATCAGAAAAACGCTGGCATACGGCCATGTCTCCTGCACAGCACGGAGGGGACAGGCAGACCCGGCAGCCCGGAGTCTCGGTGTGAGGGGCGAGTCCCCAGTATCTGCCCCGTCCGCCAGCTTCCTGACGTGGCAGAGCCTGGCAGGGACGCTTTCTGCATCCCTCACTTGGCAGGCCACAGGAGGGACCCCACACCAAAGGCAGCATGTGACCCAGAAGTCACCGCCTTGCCATGGCACCGCACCCTGGTGTGGACGGTTTGTGCAGTTTGATCACAGGAAACAGGAAGACGGGACAGAAGCTTCTGCGAGTCTGGAGAAGGCAGGGCCTGGCCGCTCAGTCTCTGACTAGTGTCTGTGCTCGCAGGAGCTGTGGGGAGCTGGCTCCTCCACCCAGGTTTCTTCAGATCATGGCTCTGTGCTCAGGGGTCTTGCGGGTGCTCCTCATAGGCTGGCTCAGAGAAGTCTTCACAGCCCTGTGAGGGCAGAGCCTGCCGCCCGCCCCAACTCTGGCACCAGGCTGCAGAGGCTCCAGCAGAAATGCTGGAGAGACACATGAAGCCACTACCAGCACCTGAGGCCCCAAGGAGACTCCTGCACACAGCAGGGCCCGGTGTCATGGATTGCCTCAGCACGTCACCAGGACTTTATTAATCTTTAGGTTAGTGTGTGGCCACCTCAGAGAAAGGGGACTCTCCTACCCCGCACCCACAAGCAGACTTGTAAGATCTTTATAGAAAATTTTAAGTAATACGTGTCTAAACAAACCGACGCCTCAGGCTCACAGCCAGCAGTGTGCTGAAGCAGGTGCACTTCTCAGTGGTTCTGGTACCATGTGTCAGGACAAGTGACAGCACCCACCTGCCGCAGTAAGGCGGGAGGCCCTGCTTTTCCCGGGCTTCCTCTCTCAGTCCCTCTGCGAGCCAGAAGTCAGCACGTCCAGGGCCAGGTCAGAAGCCTCATGGTGGGAGGGACAAATGGGCAGAGCTGTTGCTGACTAAGATCTGAGCAGGTCAGCAGAGGGCCTAGTGCCGAGTCTCTCCTGATACTTAGGGAGACAGGACCCACAATTACATTAAGGCTGACCTTGAGGAGGACAAATCCTTCTGCCATGACAGTCTCGTCTTCTCTGAAGAGCATCCACTCAGCTAACGGGCTCCTCTCGGACACGGCATCCCTAAACCCGAGCATCTCTTAGGGCATCTCTTACGGCCCTGTGTGGTCCTGCTCACCAGGGACACGGCATCACAAAGCGTGGCCAGCCAGGGAGCTTGTTACCCCACAGCTACTGATGACGGGATCAAGGCAGATCTAAAGTGGATTTTTCTGACACCTGCGGGAACCCGCCACACACACTCTTACAAACAGGGCGTGGTGATGCACACACTCTTACAAACACAGGGCGTGGTGATGCACACACTCTTACAAACACAGGGCGTGGTGATACACACACTCTTAGAAACAGGGCGTGGTGATGCACACACTCTTACAAACACAGGGCGTGGTGATGCACACACTCGTACAAACAGGGCGTGGTGATGCACACACTCTTACAAACACAGGGCGTGGTGATACACACACTCTTACAAACAGGGCGTGGTGATGCACACACTCTTATAAACACAGGGCGTGGTGATACACACACTCTTACAAACAGGGCGTGGTGATGCACACACTCTTACAAACACAGGGCGTGGTGATACACACACTCTTACAAACAGGGCGTGGTGATGCACACACTCTTACAAACACAGGGCGTGGTGATACACACACTCTTACAAACACAGGGCGTGGTGATGCTCACACTCTTACAAACACAGGGCGTGGTGATACACACACTCTTACAAACAGGGCGTGGTGATACACACACTCTTACAAACACAGGGCGTGGTGATGCACACACTCTTACAAACACAGGGCGTGGTGATGCTCACACTCTTACAAACACAGGGCGTGGTGATGCTCACACTCTTACAAACAGGGCGTAGTGATACACACACTCTTACAAACACAGGGCGTGGTGATGCACACACTCTTACAAACACAGGGCGTGGTGATACACACTCTTACAAACACAGGGCATGGTGATGCACACACTCTTACAAACACAGGGCATGGTGATGCACACACTCTTACAAACAGGGCATGGTGATGCACACACTCTTACAAACACAGGGCGTGGTGATGCACACACTCTTACAAACACAGGGCGTGGTGATGCACACACTCTTACAAACACAGGGCGTGGTGATACACACACTCTTACAAACAGGGCGTGGTGATGCTCACACTCTTACAAACACAGGGCGTGGTGATGCACACACTCTTACAAACACAGGGCGTGGTGATGCACACACTCTTACAAACAGGGCGTGGTGATGCACACACTCTTACAAACAGGGCGTGGTGATGCACACACTCTTACAAACACAGGGCGTGGTGATGCACACACTCTTACAAACACAGGGCGTGGTGATGCACACACTCTTACAAACAGGGTGTGGTGATGCTCACACTCTTACAAACACAGGGCGTGGTGATGCACACACTCTTACAAACACAGGGCGTGGTGATGCTCACACTCTTACAAACACAGGGCGTGGTGATGCTCACACTCTTACAAACAGGGCGTAGTGATACACACACTCTTACAAACACAGGGCGTGGTGATGCACACACTCTTACAAACACAGGGCGTGGTGATACACACTCTTACAAACACAGGGCGTGGTGATACACACTCTTACAAACACAGGGCATGGTGATGCACACACTCTTAAAAACACAGGGCGTGGTGATGCACACACTCTTACAAACACAGGGCATGGTGATGCACACACTCTTACAAACAGGGCGTGGTGATGCTCACACTCTTACAAACACAGGGCGTGGTGATGCACACACTCTTACAAACACAGGGCGTGGTGATGCACACACTCTTACAAACAGGGCGTGGTGATGCACACACTCTTACAAACAGGGCGTGGTGATGCACACACTCTTACAAACACAGGGCGTGGTGATGCACACACTCTTACAAACACAGGGCGTGGTGATGCACACACTCTTACAAACAGGGCGTGGTGATGCTCACACTCTTACAAACACAGGGCGTGGTGATGCACACACTCTTACAAACACAGGGCGTGGTGATACACACTCTTACAAACACAGGGCGTGGTGATGCTCACACTCTTACAAACACAGGGCGTGGTGATGCACACACTCTTACAAACACAGGGCGTGGTGATACACACTCTTACAAACACAGGGCATGGTGATGCACACACTCTTAAAAACACAGGGCGTGGTGATGCACACACTCTTACAAACACAGGGCGTGGTGATACACACTCTTACAAACACAGGGCATGGTGATGCACACACTCTTACAAACACAGGGCGTGGTGATGCACACACTCTTACAAACACAGGGCGTGGTGATGCTCACACTCTTACAAACACAGGGCGTGGTGATGCACACACTCTTACAAACAGGGCGTGGTGATGCACACACTCTTACAAACACAGGGCGTGGTGATGCACACACTCTTACAAACAGGGCGTGGTGATGCACACACTCTTACAAACACAGGGTGTGGTGATGCACACACTCTTACAAACAGGGCGTGGTGATGCTCTTTCTAACTTCATCAGAAAACGAGTAAGTTCGCATGTGTCCAAAGGTCTGTGAGATAAGACCACCTTAGGGAAACTGGGGAACTGACTTGTTTGCCGAGTCTTCCCCTCAACTGTCTAGGAACGTTGTGGAGAACGTAACTTCTCACATAACAATCACTCCAACAGCCAGTCAGTCCCCACAGATCACACACAAACTCACACTGGAGAATTCCCGGATCTCAAAGTATAAGTGTAGAGTGGACTGGCTTTGCCAGCTAGCAAAATAGCAAAACAGACCTCCCACCTCTCGTACCCCCAGAGCTCCCAGACCAAATGGTGATCTGGAAAATACTGCTGTTTCCATGAGAAGAGGCTCTTGGTGTGCGTTTCAGCTGTGGGTGGGCGCTCCCTCCTAGCAGGCTCAGACAACTGCATTGAAGAGAGACCACGCAGTTTAGCAGCCCATGAACCAGACACAAAAACTGCCTGTGTTTATGGTGCCATTTATCAAAGACTCCCATCCCAATTAGTTCTGTGTGTGCTCCTGTGCTGAGTTCACAGTGACCTAAAATGAAACAAAATTCCCCTTTCTGAAAAAAATTCACATCAACTGCAGCTCATTAAGTGGGAGTTTAAATGGGCTAAACCTAAGCTCCTATTAAATGACTGGCAAAAACATTGAAACCTCGTTATTCACCCTTGAAGGGAGAGATTGTGAGGGGGAAAAATGTATCTGATTAGACTTGAAAAAATGCAGAGCAGCTCTTTTGAAGCATTGCATTAAAAGCACACCTGCTCTGATCCCAGCCTTATTCCCTGTCTACCAAAGATGCAGAAGACTTGTTTTTAAAAGCGGAGTTGTGATGCCCCAATCAGAGCTTCGCTGCCCAGCTGAGGTCACTACAAGCAGAATGACAGGGTAGCATCAGGTAGGGGGCAAGGGTTAGTGCCAAAGCGGATTTATCCCTAAACTCAAGATTCTTTGGAATTGTATGAAAGATTTGTGGATAAATCTCAGATGCTTATATTCATAGCCAGGGAAAACAGGCCAGGAGGAGTGGTCAATGGTTGTAATTGACCACACATGTGTGTGGGGCGGAGGGTAGATAAGATAGAAAAGGGAACAGTATGACAATAATAGCTGGGAATAATCACGTTGGACAAGAACTGAGTGTTAAAAGTAGGTTAAAGGTACTCCTGATAACCTTTCAGTATCTGTATTGCAAACCACAATGCCCAAGAGGAGGAGAGACAGACAGACAGACAGAGACAGAGAGGAAAAGTGCCGTCTGCCATAGAGGATTGGGGGGTGGGGGTGATGGGAGAGATCCTGGGGACACTGGTGCTGGGAAATGAGCACTGGTGGAGGGATGGGTGTTGGAACACTGTATGACTGAAACTTAATCATGAACAGCTTTGTAAGGGTCTAGCTCACAGTGATTCAATTAAAAAAAATTTTTTTTGTTTTAAGTTAATGTTTATTGTGGGCTGGAGCGATAGCACAGCGGGTAGGGCATTTGCCTTGCACAGGCTGACCCAGGTTTGATCCCTCCGTCCCTCTCAGAGAGCCTGGCAAGCTACCAAGAGTATCCTGCCCGCATGGCAGAGCCTGGCAAGCTACCGGTGGCGAATTCGATATGCCAAAAACAGTAACAACAAATCTCACGATGGAGACATTACTGGTGCCCGCTCGAGCAAATCCATGATCAACGGGATGACAGTGCTACAGTGCTATTAATGTTTATTGTACGGCTCAAGTAGATTGGTCTGGGTCCCTCCACAATGTCCAGGCCACTCCTTTTACACACGTTAGATGTCATGCACCCTGTCCGTCACCTCCAATGTACAATATCCAGTCTTGTTCCTGCGCTGCTCTCTACCTAGTGTTCACTGTACCCTGCACCCTCTGAGCAAAACATCCTTCAGAGTCAGTCCGAGGGCTGCAGCTTAGATAAAACCCTTTGAGCTTTCAGGGAGACTCCAAATCCAAGAGGAGAGCTTCCTGGGATGTGGCTGGGAGGGGAAATTGAAGCATGAGGGGCCTGGCAGAGATCGATGCCCCAAGGCACACTGCTGGTGGGAGGCACCACTTCCCCGCCCTCCTTGTCTGAGATGGTGAGGCGGGGGGTGGGTGGGTGGTGGTAAGATAATGCCAGACAGCCTTTGTAGCTAATGAAATGTGGTTACAAAGCACTTAAACAGTGCCTGACGGTGGGAATTCCTGGGCAAGCGGAGCTTCCTGTCAGTTGTACAACGAGCTTCTAACCTCTCCGAATACATCGTGATGGACTTTGCTAAGACTCCGGAGCCTTTGTTTTCACTTGTTAGAATATGAATTTATTTAAAGCTCACTGTTTCTGGCCCCCTCTCAACCCACTGTGCCCAGAGTCACGCCCATTGCCCTCCACCGCCCCCTGCATCTGCTGCCCCGTGCAGCCAGGCTCATGGCCAGAGGAACGGAGTCTGCAAACCCACCTGTCAGTGCCTGCCTCACACTCGGGGTCAATTTCAGGGAGCACGAAGGCTGAGTGAGAGACACGGCAGAAAGTGTGCTTTTGTGTGGATCTGTGCAAAGTTACTGACAGTGTGTGTGATGGTTGTACAAAACACACCCGACTTACACACATACTCATGTACTCATGCGCATGTACACACACAATACACTCAGAGTTTCATGGTCATACATATTCTTACACTCATACATGCCCATTCATACACACTCTCATGTGCACCTAGATACTCATGTATGCGCTTTCACATTCACACAGGAAACAGGCAGGTAGATATGGAAGGGTCCCCATGGCAATGGAATTCGTGGGAAGTAATAAAACCAACTATCTCAGAGGCTTTCGGGACCCACCTGTGGACACAGGAACTAAAGCCTGAAACCTTTACCTGGTTCCAGTGAAGACCAGAGAAGACTACATCCCCCTCTCTAGAGAAGCTTCAAGCAGGAGCAAAGGCCAAGAAAGAAATTTCAAAGAAGACCATCAATTAACCCCAACTCTACCCCTTGACAACCATCCCAGCAATGGGCTCTTATCCAGGCTGGAGCCCCACGTGGAGCAGCAACCTGAACAAGGAAGCGCACACATATGCTGGCCCATGTGCTGCCCGTGTGCAGGCGTTGCTGCCGAGCGTATGTGGTGCCGAGCACGTGTGTTTCCCCCACTTCCTCTCTTGAGATGTGGACTTTCATACTTCCATATCCGATGCTGGGGTGTGTGGAGGGGCTCTCTCTGCCTTCGGAAAAGCCCTATTTGCTAGTATTTTGTTGAGGATCTTTGCAGCTGTGTTCATCAAGGATATCAGCCTATAATTCTCTCTCTTTTTGTGGTGTCTCCTCTTTTTTTGAATGAGGGTTATGTTTGTTTCATAGGTTCTATTTGGGAGTGTTTCTATTTCTTCAGTTTGCTGGAAGAGCCTGAAAAGGATTGGCAGCAGGCCCTCTTTAAGGTTTGAAAGAATGCACTAGTGAATCCATCTGGGCTTAGGCTTTTGTGTTTGGGAAGACTTTTGGTTAATCAAAAACAACGATTAGATATCATCTCAAGCCAGAGACTGGCTCACATCAGAAAGAATGAGAACAACAGTGCTGGTGCGGATGCAGGGAGACAGGGACTCCTTCACTGCCGGTGGGAACGCCGACTGGTCCAGCCTTTCTGGAAAACAATATGGACATTCTTCAATAAACTAGAAGTCGAGATTACATACAAACCAGCAATACTCCTTGGAATATACCTTAGGGTTCCAAAAACAATGCACAAAAATCATCTACACTCCCATGTTCTTTGCAGCGTTATTCATAATAGCCAGAAACAAGTGCCCAAGAACAAATGAGTGGATAAAGAAACTATGGTACATCTACACGGTGTAATAATATGCAGCTGCCAAGAAAAATTAAGTCATGATATTGGCTTAAGCATAGATGGACATAGAGAGTATCATGCTGAGTGAAATAAGTCAGAAATAAAGGGACAGACATAGAATGATCATACTCATTTGTGGATCTGAAAAAAATAGTATGAGAATAATACCCAAAGACAGTAGGAATGATAGCCAGGAGAACTGGTCCATGGTAGGAAGCTTGCCTCTAGTTGTGGTGGAGGGCAGTTAGGACAGAGAAGAGACCACTACGATGATAGTTGGAAAGGTTCACTTGGACAAGAACTGGTTACTGAAATTAGGTACAGTGATATACACGATTCCCTTTCAGTAACAGTACTGCAAACCACAGTGCAGAGGGAGGGAGAGAAGGGGGAGGAGAGCCTACCATAGAGGCAGGCTGTGTGTGGGGGGATGGGTGTAGTGGGAGGGACACTGGGGATGTTGGTACTGCTACACTTACACCAGACAAAATAGACTTGCAGCACAAAGGTAAGATGAAAAAGGGTATCATATGACTATAGATAATAAAAAAACAGAAAATGTAACAATTAGTAAGATGTATAAACCTGAGATAGCAACATCCAAAATATCCAAGGCGAGCATTCACAGACCTAAGAGGAGAAATTGACAGCAACCCAGCCCAGCAGGTGATTTTAATACCACTCACAGCAATAACAGACCATCCAGGTAGAAAACGACCAAGCACATGATGACCTTAACAGGCAAATTAGATGAGATAGGCATAATTTATTTATGTTTATAAAGCGTTGCACTCACAGAAGACAGAGTAGAATGCCTGTTGTTTTCAAATGCTCCAAGAACATTCTCAAGGACAGACAACTTGTCAATAAATGCCTGAAGATGGAAATTGTGTCAAGTATCCTTTAGACTTTAATCTCACCAATGGCCCACATCCAGGGACTTAACACCAAGCTCCCAGAAGAGAGCGACACGGAGACTCTCTTGCCCGCGCGCCTAGCTGTCCTAGCTGTCTTCCCCGGGGCCCCTCGGAGGGGATGGGCTCCAGCTTCCCTCCCCGCCCCGAGCAGCGCTCCCGCAGCCAAAGACTTCCAGAGCCTAGCCCCAGCCATGCTCAAGGGCCTCTCCACACGTTCGGATGAGCCTAACGCATGAAGGTACCGGCAGAGGAACCCACGCATGTGGGACCCGGGGCTGAGACCTCCAAGCCTGCTTGGATCGGGACTGGGCCTCTTCCGTCCAGATTTCTTTCCCATTTTCCAGTAGCTAGGCGGTCACACCCAGGGACTGCTCCCAGTGCCCTGTAATCCCACCAATGGCCCACATCCAGAGACTTAAAACCAAGCTCCGGGAAGCTTTGCAGCCACATGACATCTTATAGCCTAGTTCTTCCTCTGGGAGAGCCTGGCTAGCTACTGAGATGGGAGAGCCTTGCAAACTCCCCATGGTGTATTCATATGCCAAAACCAGTAACAATGCTGGGTCACATTCCCCTGACCATAAAAGAGCCTCCAATGTGGCATCGTTGGGAAGGACGAGTAAAGAGAGGCTTCTAAAATCTCAGGGCAAGGACGGTGGAGACGTTACTGAGACTGCTCGAGAATATCGACGATCAACGGGATGATGATGATGATGATGATGATGATGATGATGATGATGATCCTTTAGACTAGACTAGTGAGAAAATAGACATAGGCCGAAGAAGGAAGAGGAGAGCTAGAACTGTGTGGGACTTCCTGAATAGCAATCACAAGAAACAACTGGAGAAACAAACATGTCCATGAAAACAAGTAGAAATGGAGCTAGGCCTCTTCAACTAAGTCAGAAGAAACTTTGTAGTAACATAGGACCAATGCAGGTAGTGATAATAATCACAAGTTAAGCAGCTAAGCTTATACCTTAAGAAACCAGAAAAAAAAAAGAAGAGAAAATGGAAATGAAAAGTCAGCAGAAAGGGAAAATTAAGATATGAGTCAAAATAAGATAGAGTTAAATAAGATGATTCAAATGATCAGTGAAACCAAGAGTGATTTTTAAAATTTCTTTTAATTTTAATTTTTTGGGGGGTTACACCTTGCAATGTACAGTACACTCAGGAATTATTTGGTGTTCTGGGGACCATATGGGATGCTGGGAATCAAACCCAGTTTTGTTGCATGCAAGGTAAACACCCTATCTGCTATGCTATCACTCTAGCCCCAAGAGTGATTTTTTTTAAAGATGAACTTTAGCTGCTCTTCCAGAGAGAGCACATCAGAAGCAAAGGAGGATAATTTATAGCAGATATTATAGAAATACAAAAAGGAATATAGGGTAATATCATGAAAAATTATATGGAAACAAATTGGACAATCTAGATGAAATAGACCGATTATCAGGAATATACCCCATTCCTAGCATGAATTAAGAAGTTGGAAATTTGAACAGACACATCATGAGCAAAGAAATTGAAATAGTCATCAAAAACCTCCCAAAATTTTGAAGAGACAATACATCAGATAAGATTTGCTTTGCATGCGGTCAACCCAGATTCAATACCTGGCATCACATTTGGTCACCTGAAACCTGCCAGGAGTAATCCCTTAAGTGCAGGGTCAAGAATAAGCCCTGAACACCGTTGGATGTGGCCCCTCAAAAACAAAACAAAACAGAAGATTTCCAAAAAGAGATGTCCACTCTTATCATTTCTGTTCAACATAGTAATGGAAGTGCTTGCAATAGCTATTAGGCAAGAAAAAGATATTAAGGGCATCCATTAGGAAAGGAATAAATCAAGCTCTCACTATTTGCAGATGATATGATACTATATTTAGAGAATCCTAAAGCCTTTACCAAGAAACTCCTAGAAACAATAGACTTATATAGCAAAGTTGCAGGCTATAAAATCAATACCTAAAAGTCATGGTTTTCCTATATGCAAATAATGAAAGAGAAGAAAATGACATGAAAAAAGCAATCCCGTTCACAATCATGCCTCAGAAAATCAAGTACCTCAGAATCAGCTTAACTAAGAAGGTAAAGGACCTCTACAAAGAAAACTACAAAATGCTACTTCACTAAATAAAAGAGGACACAAGGAAATGGAAAGATATCCCCTGGTCCTGGATTGGGAGAATTAACATTGTCAAAATGGCTATACTCCCCAAAGCATTGTACAGATTCAATGTGATCCCTATAAGGATACCCATGACATTCTTCAAAGAAGTGGATCAAACACTCCTGAAATTCATATGGCACAACAAATCCCCACGAATAGCTAAAGCAATTCTGGGAAAAAAGAAGATGGGAGGCATCACCTTTCCCAACCTTAAACTCTACTACAAAGCAGTAATGATTAAAACAGCATGGTACTGGAACAAAGGCAGAGTTGCAGACCAACAGAACAGGGTTGATATACTTATACACGCCCTCAAATATATGACCACCTAATCTTTGATAAGGGAACAAGAAACGTGAAGTGGAGCAAGAAAATCCTCTTTAACAAATGGTGCTGGCAAAACTGGACAGTTGCATGCAAAAAAATGGGCTCAGATCTCTACCTAACACCATATTATGAAAATGAGTTAAAAATGGATTAAAGACCTAAACATCAGACTAGAATCCATAAAATACATTGAAGACAAGGTTGACAAAACCCTCCATGACATTGAAGCTAAAGGTATCTTCAAAGATGACACGCCACTGGCCAAGCAAGTGGAAACAGAGATTAACAAATGGGACTATAATAAACTGAGAAGCTTCTACACCTCAAAAGAAACAGTGACCAAAATACAAAGACAGTCAACAGAATGGGAAAGGATATTTACCAAATACCCATAGGATAAGGGGTTGATATCAAGGATATACAAGGCACTAGTTGAGCTCTACAAAAAGAAGACTTCCAACCCCATCAGAAAATGGGACGATCAAATGAACAGAAACTTTCTCAAAGAAGATATCAGAATGGCCAAAATGCACGTGAAAAATTGCTCTTCATCACTAATCATCAGGGAGGTGCAGATCAAAACAACAATGAGGTATCATCTTATACCACAGAGACTGGCCCACATCCAAAGGAACAAAAGCAACCGGTGTTGGCATGGATGTGGTGAGAAAGGGACTCTCCTTCACTGCTGGTGGGAATGCCGACTGGTTCAGCCCTTTGGAAAACAGTATGGATGATTCTCAAAAAATTAGAAATTGAGCTCCCATTTGACCCAGCAATACCACTCCTGGGAATATATCCTGGAAGGGTATAGTAGAAATGACATCTACACTTGTATGTTCATTTCAGCACTGTTTACAATAGCTAAAATCTGGAAAAATCCCTAATGCCCACGAACAGATGACTGGTTAAAGAAGAGACTAACACCCAAGAATAGTAGAGACAAGGACCAGGAGATTTACTCCATGGCTTGGAAGCTGGCCTCAGACTCTGGGGGAAAAGGCAGCTCAGATAGAGAAGGGAACACCAAGTAAAGGGTATTTGGAGGACCAGCTCAGGTTGAGAGATGCGAACTGAACGTAGACTACAGATCGAACACAATGGCCACTCAATTCCTCTAGTGCAAACTACAACACCCAAAAGGAAAGAAAGAATACAAGGGAATGCTCTGCCACACAGGCGGGGTGGGGGGAGGGGGGAGTGGTGGGAGGGACACTGGGATCATTGTGGTAGAGAATGGGCACTGGTAGAGGGATGGGTACTCAATCCTTATATGACTCAAACACAAGCACGAAAGTTTGTAAATCTGTAACTGTACCCCACGGTGATTCACTAATTAAAAAAAAATTCTAAAAAGGAAAAGTCCAAGACCAGATGACTCTGTTGGTGAATTATATAAATCTTTTAAAGAATTAATACTTACCTTTTTCAAACTCTTCCAAAATTTGAAAAGGTGGGAAAAATTTCAACTAAATTTTATAAAGTCAACATTGCCCTGATTTCAAACAAAATATGGACATTACAAAAAAGAAAACCAAAGACTAATATTTATGATGGACATATGTTGGACAATACATTAAAAGAACCTTATTCCATTAACAAGTGGGACTTATCCCATGGCCAGAAAGAAGCATATGCACATCAGTAATGTCATAAACTACAATCACAAAAAAGGATAAAACTTATATGATCATATAAATACACACAAAAAAGATTTAATCAAGATTTTTGTGGAGTATAAAATAACATCACATGAGACTGACACTGAAGGATGGTAGATACAAGGGCCAGGAGGATTGCCCCAGAGCTGAAGCCTGCTTCATGAGCAGAGGGGAGAAGGCAGATGGAATAGAGAAGGGATCACTGAGAAAATGATGGCTGGAGGAACCAGTTGGGATGGGAGATGCGTGCCGAAAGTAGACCTAACATGATGACCTCTCAGTGTCTGTGTGCCAAGCCATGATGCCCAAAAGTAGAGAGAGAGTATGGGGAATATAGTCTGCCATGGGGCAGGGGGAGGGTGGGAAAGGGGGGGTATACCCGGATATTGGTGGTGGGGAATGTGCACTGGTGGAGGGATGGGTGTTTGATCATTGTGAGATTGTAACCCAAACATGAAAGCTTGTAACTATCTCACGGTGATTCAATAAAAATTTAAAAATAATAAAAAAAGGGAAAAAAGATTTAAAACTCATTTATGATAAGACCATGGGACAAGATAAGAATAGAATGAGCATAATCAACACGGACTGATCAGGGTCTCTGCTCGCTGCAGTGGGACCAACCAGGAGCTCAAGGCTACACGTTGCTCTATGAGCACAAGTGAGCCGCTCCATGAGCCACCACAGCCCGCCATGCACAGCCTGCCACGCATAGCCTGCCACCACAGCCTGCCACCACAGCCTGCCACGCACAGCCTGCCACCACAGCCTGCCACCACAGCCTGCCACGCACAGCCTGCCACCACAGCCTGCCATGCACAGCCCGCCATGCACAGCCTGCCACCACAGCCTGTCATGCACAGCCTGCCACGCATAGCCTGCCACCACAGCCTGCCATGCACAGCCTGCCACCACAGCCTGCCACCACAGCCCGCCATGCACAGCCTGCCACCACAGCCTGTCATGCACAGCCTGCCACCACAGCCTGCCACCACAGCCTGCCACCACAGCCTGCCACCACAGCCCGCCATGCACAGCCTGCCACCACAGCCTGTCATGCACAGCCTGCCACGCATAGCCTGCCACCACAGCCTGCCACCACAGCCCGCCATGCACAGCCTGCCACCACAGCCCGCCATGCACAGCCTGCCACCACAGCCTGCCACCACAGCCCGCCATGCACAGCCTGCCACCACAGCCTGCCACCACAGCCTGCCACGCACAGCCTGCCACCACAGCCTGTCATGCACAGCCTGCCACGCATAGCCTGCCACCACAGCCTGCCACCACAGCCCGCCATGCACAGCCTGCCACCACAGCCCGCCATGCACAGCCTGCCACCACAGCCTGCCACCACAGCCCGCCATGCACAGCCTGCCACCACAGCCTGCCACCACAGCCCGCCACGCACAGCCTGCCACCACAGCCTGTCATGCACAGCCTGCCACGCATAGCCTGCCACCACAGCCTGCCACCACAGCCCGCCATGCACAGCCTGCCACCACAGCCTGCCATGCACAGCCTGCCACCACAGCCCGCCACGCACAGCCTGCCATGCACAGCCTGCCACCACAGCCTGCCACCACAGCCTGCCATGCACAGCCCGCCACGCACAGCCTGCCACGCACAGCCTGCCACCACAGCCTGCCACCACAGCCCGCCATGCACAGCCCGCCATGCACAGCCTGCCACCACAGCCTGCCATGCACAGCCTGCCACCACAGCCTGCCACCACAGCCTGCCACGCATAGCCTGCCACCACAGCCCACCACGCACAGCCTGCCATGCACAGCCCGCCACGCACAGCCTGCCACCACAGCCTGCCATGCACAGCCTGTCATGCACAGCCTGCCACCACAGCCTGCCACCACAGCCTGTCATGCACAGCCTGCCACGCATAGCCTGCCACCACAGCCTGCCACCACAGCCCGCCATGCACAGCCTGCCACCACAGCCTGCCATGCACAGCCTGCCACCACAGCCCGCCATGCACAGCCTGCCTTGCACAGCCTGCCACCACAGCCTGCCACCACAGCCTGCCATGCACAGCCTGCCACCACAGCCTGCCTTGCACAGCCTGCCACCACAGCCTGCCTTGCACAGCCTGCCACCACAGCCTGCCTTGCACAGCCTGCCACCACAGCCTGCCACCACAGCCTGCCATGCACAGCCTGCCACCACAGCCTGCCACCACAGCCTGCCATGCACAGCCTGCCACCACAGCCCGCCACGCACAGCCTGCCATGCACAGCCCGCCACGCACAGCCTGCCACCACAGCCTGCCACCACAGCCTGCCACCACAGCCCATCATGCACAGCCTGCCACCACAGCCCGCCATGCACAGCCCGGCATGCATAGCCCGCCACGCACAGCCTGCCATGCACAGCTTGTCATGCACAGCCTGCCACACACAGCCTGCTACTCCATTAGCCTTCCATGTACAGCCTGCCACACACAGCCTGCCACTCCATGATCCTGCCACGCACAGCCTGCCACACACAGCCTGCCACACACAGCCTGTTACTCCATGAGCCTGTCACACACAGCCTGCCACCACAGCCTGCCACACACAGCCTGCCACACACAGCCTGCCACTCCATGATCCTGCCACACACAGCCTGCCACACACAGCCTGCCACACACAGCCTGTTACTCCATGAGCCTGTCACACACAGCCTGCCACCACAGCCTGCCACACACAGCCTGTCACTCCATTAGCCTGCCACGCATAGCCTGCCACACACAGCCTGTAGGAACCGCTGAGCCCAGCTTCAGGGAAGTGTCCCAAAGGCGTCTCCCATATTGGTGGGGTTGGGGACCTAAAGGTCAGGGCTGGGGAGGCTGCAGTCATGTCCTCCTGCATCCTGGCAGGAACCATAAGCCTAGTGACCCTCCTAGGGCCCCAGAGAAGTGGAAATAAGAGCCTTGTGATCATGGAACTTTTCATAGCAAATGTGGAATGATCACCTAAATCATGTATGGAAATACGTAATAAATGTCCCATGAAATTCTGGGAAGTTATTGTGCCAAGTTAAAGAGGAACCATGCAGATTCATGGAGAATAAACTCATGTGGAATGCAAAAATGCCAATTGCAGACTATAACCATCAATCTGTGTGTGCACATGCAGTGACCATTAACATGTATGTATATGCACAGTCACCACCAGCATATGTACACAGAGCGTGGTTATCACCAATATAAATGTGACAGCCACTAACATGTTTGTATAGTGATCACTAGTGTGCACGTATGCAGCTGTGTGGTAATTGTGGACATTTTTGTGGATGTGCATATCAGGATGGTTAACACATGTGTGCTTGCACTGTGACCATTAACATGGTTTTGTGCATGATTAGTACTGTTAACACACATGCAATTAAGACACAAAATACATAACAACAAACAGGAGATGCATAACATGCCTAGTTTGGAACACATAACACACATCACATGTCATACACAATATACATAATGCAACACACATACTATGCATACCACACATAGGTATGACCCATGTGACCAGGTCTCCACAGAAGGGTTGCTTCTCAGGGACACGATGCCCCCAGTTTGCTCCCCTGGCAAGTACCCATGTAGGCTAATAGGGAGAATTATTCCACACCTGACAGCGCCACTGTGACCAATGGCTGCAGGACCTCTACAGGCCAGAGGCTGACAAAGAAGCCCACAGTTCTGAGAGCAATCCTCCTTTCTCCCTGCAGGGCCTTCTGTTCACATGGGCAAGTGCCAGCTCCTGCACGATGACTCTGACAGCTGTCGCTGGTACAGACCCTTTCACCTGACTACGCTGGACTGTCGGCCTCCAGTCTCAGGAAGGCCCTGAGTTTGTCTGTGGGCATTCTCACTGCCAGCATCGTAGGATGGGTGTGTGTTTGGAGAGACGTCAGTGAATTCCCTCTGAAGACATGAGACACACTTCCTTGGGGTTGACCCTTGCGCACTCCTGACTAGGGCTGCGGGTGGATAGGAGGCAGGTTCTCAGAACCGCCTGGCGGAGGCAAGGAGGCAGTCCTGCCCAGAGCCCTTCCCCAGCAGAAGTCCCAGGGACACTGGTGCAACCACTCCAGAGCAGACCTCAGGAGGCAGCCCCAGAGAGCAGCCTGGACAGACTCCTGCACCCATGACCTGGGCCCAGGGTCCAGTGGCATGAAGAACCACTAAGAAGAGGAACTGAGGCACAGCCCTAGAGCAGGCTCAGCTGTAGCCAGCTCACGCCCGGCTCGTGTGGCTCAGCCTTGGCTCTTGCTTGAAAACTCAGCTTCCTCAGATGTGAACGGAGACCTTTGCCGAGCTCCAGGGGCAGGCAGGGGTGGCTGCAGCCTTGTGAGGGCAGTGAGCCATTCCAAGGGAAAGAGGACTCCAGAGGACAATACTTGGGCAACAGGGGCCATCAGACATCTGAGGACACGCACACCCTGGTGCGCATGGAGCAGGTCCCTTCTAAGACTCGCCATCAGCCCAGCTCTAAGTTGTGAGCAGTACAACCAAGCAGTAGACAGTGGGTGACGAACAATGGGGAAACTGGCAGCTCAGGTCACAGAGAAGGGCGTCGCCAATGCGAACCACAGAAACAATCCAGACAGAGGGCGTGCAGATTTCCTTTCTGAGTCAGGGGCACTCCTGTTACACCTACCAGGGCATTCCACTGAGCTCAGCCACAGTGGCTGATGCTGTTCTCAGAGAGTCACGGAGAAGTGGGGCCCTCAGGGTGCTGATATTCCTGTCACAGTGGCACAGGTCCCATCAGATGTGGCCCTAATCTTCCCAAACTGACTGGCTGGGGTACCTGCCAGGACCCTGACCCAGGGATGAGGCAGTAACCCTCCCAGTCCAACTCCTGGGGACCTGCCAGGGGCCTGACCTAGGCCAATTTGCCCTTTCAGCATCATTTACACTTGCAAACACCTGGGAACAATTTCAATGAGGTACAGAGGACTAAACATATTATGCTAATACAGATCATGTTAATTATGTTAATAGACAGGAAGCTGCCTGTACCCAAATAAACAATAATCAGTATTTTCCTTTCTGTTCTGACCTGGGAGAAACCACAAGATAGTTTGCTGTTCAGTGAAAATGCTGAGTATGGGACGGTATAAAAAGCATCCATTTGTGCTTCATTCAGAGGGTAGAGAAAATGCAGATGTTTACTTGTATGTACAAGGCCTCTCTGCCAAAATCACAACCATTAACATCGGAGCAATACAGGGGTTGGAACATTTACTTATGCATCCTAAATTGTGACTCAATTACTCATAAAGCAAAATTTTAAAAGAAGACAAACAGAAAGAGGTAGCAGGCACTTGGCTGTAGCTCAGAGCCTGGAATGCAATGCTTTCTGTAGCTGTGCCTCTCCCTCAGCCGGATATGTCTCTGCTGTGGTTCGGGCGTCTTGGCAGCTAGGTGCTGCTCTCCAGAAGGACCCTGGTCCATGGGGACTGACGGGTGTCACTGTACCCCTATGGTCACTGCCTGCACCTGACACAGCCCCCGGAAGACAATAGCTCCGTGCAACCTAAGAGCCTTCCAGCTACAGAAGGTCAGTGATGGATGCCAAGGAGCACAGGACAATGAAACCAGCTGCCAGGGCCTGGAAGACACCCTCCTTTCTCTTCTGAGCATCTCCATTCTGGACATGGGAGGCCCCACCAGTCCCGTTGGGAAGTGAGAACTGTGCATCCCACCTGTCTCGGGAGTGGTTACAGATGGGGTGGGGGCTTGGCCCCTGGCTCTGGTTTGTTCCTGGGGTGTATATCCCCACATCAAAAGTGCTTGAGTACCTGGTCCACTTTAGAATGCATGTCAGGGGTGCTCTGCAATATGCAACGTCCACGTGTGCTCTTTCTGCAGTGTTCTTGCCAACCCAGCATCCATGGGTCTCTGCGCTCCTGCCATGCCCAGCTGGTCCCTTGATGAGCCCACAATGTGAGGGTGTACAGAACAGCACAGCGTGAGTCCAGTGGCAGACGCAGAGACCCTTCTGTTCCTCTGGACAGAGCATTAGCATAGTCTATAAGGACTGCTGGGAAGGTTACATCTTGACGCATGCACTCTTAATTTTCAGGCCTATGTGACCTACTACAAATACAGTAGGTCCAAGAATGAAGTCATTTCATTATATATACTGTTGATGAGAAAAAGTAATCCCAGTTCACTTGAAGGAGACTACATTATTCAACCCTCTTTGATTCAAAGTCATTTCTCCGTAAGTGCAGCTTTCAGGCTCCTCTGCATGCAGGTTTGGGAGGACGCCCCACAACACCCAGTCTAACACCACTGTCCAGGAGTCGGTAGACCCCCTCCCCACGCCTTCCTTAATAGTTGACTTGTTGAAGGAGTCATCCTTCCCCTCCTCCCCCTGGCAAGCAGCTGCCCTGGCTCCAGCCCATTCAACACCTCCACAGGCCTGTCCATCCTCTCCATCCTCTCTGCAGGAGCCAGTGGCTTTCTCTCTCTTATCAAGATCTACTTGGCATCCTCTCCCGCCCCCTACCTGACCTCCCCACCAATGGGTCTCCTTTCCTCAAAACTATTCCGTGTTCCTGCTGTGGTGAGTTCATCAATACAAGGGGTCAGTGATCACTTCCCGCCTATGGACACAAACCCCATGCCCTTACCCACCCGCCCACCCCAGATCTTGTTCTCTGACCCTCTGCCTCACCGCCACTGTCCACACAACCCAGGCCCAGCACTCTGACACATAATAATATCTTAAACTGTATTGACTTGATACCTATTCTTGACTGAGAAAAGTGCCATGGGTGAGCACTGCAGAAGACACCATGTTAAGGAGATTCTTGACCCGTTGATTTGGTGGTTTTGATTACTAAATGTTCAGAAGTCTTTTGCTGCTGACAAAGTGACCCCTGCATGAGTTATACACGGGAAACCTGCTGACCTGAGACCAGGAAGGGCAGTGGCTCCATCGTAGAGGCCAGGCCTGTAAATGACCACCACAGCTGGTGGTAATTCTCCTGCTGCCCCCTGGGGAACTTGGCGGTTCCAAGATGAGGCTTCTGCGGCTCTGGTTTCTGACTGGTGTGCAACATGCGCATGCGGCCGAGCAGAGGAGGCCTCACCACAGGTCTGGCGCTGCAGCAGGAAGGGGTCAAGTCCACTCGAGCTAGACCAATTGAGACTGGCGGGAAGAAAGTCCCCAGGGCAGTGAGAGAGACCAATCAGGATTTGGAACACAGAGCAATGAGACCACAGAGGCTTCTGCCGTGCCCGTCGTGCTGAGAGCATCTGTGCTCCTCGGTGAAAGCCAGGACTCCCCGCACTTCCTGCCAGTGCTCGCTTCTCTGCGATGCCCTGCTGGGCCCTGGGAGGCCACCGAGTCTGCCCTTGCCTGCTCCTTCTCTTCATCCAGATCGCTCCTCCAGCTAACTCTTCCCTGAGAAGTTTCTGGAAACCCTCGGCAGGCCAGAGTCACGCCATAAGGGCCCAGAATCATCACTGTAGCCAACAGCGCCCCAAGGCGTGCCCCACTTCTCAGCAGCAGCCACTGTGCCCCGCGTGCCCAGGGAGGCTGTCGGTGAGGTGGCCCAAGCTGTTGCCTGGCCTCCGGAAGGGTTCTCTCCTTCCTGCTTGCTCACTCGGGGCCTAACCAGTATCTGGCAGCAGGTGCTCAATAAATACATTTTGAAAATAATGAAATTAAAATGGATGTGCGATTTCTTGGCAACTAGAGATTTATTAGTGTGACAGATCACTGGAGCATGTCTGCCCTGTGCTTAGCTTTCCAGCCCACATCTTGGTGCCCTGTGTCCTGCTGTTTGAGAAAACAATGTGATGACATTTGACAAAGAAAATATGAAATCTCTGAGGAACAAAGGGCACCTATCCTCAGACGAACAGTGACCCGTGCTTTGTGCGAGACAGACTCTAATAGCGAACAGCAGTGCGAGTAACAAAAGAGCATTCTAGGGCCCTGATGTGGTCTAGTGATTTAGCACCTGCAGGTAACTTTCATTCTGAATCTTAATTTATTACCCACTGGTGACCCTTGTGTAAAATCAGGACAGGGGAGATTTGATCCTGCATGTAAATTTTATGTTTTGTCTGCTGGCAGATTTATGATTTGGGCTGTGCCCAAAGCATTCAATGTGGGAGAGCCCCTAACGGCCCTGCCTGTCATCACCCAGAACATTAAGCTGTTCGCAATGTCCCAGATTATAGTCGCACATTGCAAAGCACTGCCATTTGAAGGCAATTCATTCCAAATTTAACTCGAATTGCTTTTCCTCCAAAATTGACAGAGGGCTATGTAACAAGACCGTTGGTATAGCTCCATCCTAAAAACCAACTTTCTGCTTTTCACTACAAGAACATATTTTAAAATAAGAAAAATTAGTTAAAATATTCCTTTGCAAGCCTGCTTTCCTGAAACAAAAGGAGCAGAGAAACGTCTGAGAGGCAGCTGAACGAGCAACGGAGAGAAGGAACAGTGTCAGGTGATACGCTTGGCTCCATCACTCATCCCGAGACCCTGGCAATACAGGCAGGCTGTGTGTCCAACATAAGCGCCCAGAGTTATGTCTTCCTGTTCACTCATTTCCCTCCTGCTATCACACCACGAAAGTCTTAGGGAAGTGAACACTGGTTTTCTGGGCTCAGATCCTGTGCAGGGTCCATAAAACTGAAGAATCTCCTTGCTATTTGGTTTATTCACATCACATGGTTGTTCCTGCTCAATAAGCACCTGAGGTGGATAGATACTCGGGTCAAGGGTCATGTGATTGTGCAAACTGCTACAAATATGGAAAGACACAGGTGTGCTGTGTGTGTCCAACGATAAGCACACTTACTGGAAAGCTGGTCACACCCAGGATAGGTGTGCTTTCTCACCAGCAATGACAGTTCACCAGGCTGGTCACCTCGAGCTGCGCAGGAGCCTTGAGTGTCCGAGTGGGCAGCAGCAGTGCAGTCCCATCTGCAGGGTAGCGGCTGTGCTTCTGGGGGCCAAGGGCACACTATGGAGTCTAGAGCCCTCATAGCAGATGTGACAAAGCTGCCTGCCAATTTTAAGGCCCTCCTTTGGAAGCCACAGTTCGGGCGATTAGGGTTGTCTAATTTTGATATTTGAAAATAGATTTTTGGTTTGGTTTGGTTTTTACCTAAAACTTACCATTTGTGGCCACTGAAGCCCTCAGTGGGGTCATTTTGTCCAGGA
Organism: Sorex araneus; assembly: GCF_027595985.1. NCBI lineage: Eukaryota > Metazoa > Chordata > Mammalia > Eulipotyphla > Soricidae > Sorex > Sorex araneus. Next base: position 201,025 of record NC_073305.1, on the reverse strand, counting down.
ATTGTGAATGTCAATGAGAAAGCTTTTTGTGCCCCTTTTGCCATTGGGAAGGAGAGAATTCAAAAGCCAGGAGAAAGGTAGACTGCCAAGCTGAACTTTCATTAGAAATCACAGCTACAAAATCTCTAATCCAGGCTCCGTGCACCGATTTCCAAAACCAACACAGAAATCCAAGGCACAGATGATTGTGTCCACCATGGACCTTGTACGACTCCTGGGAAGACAAGTCACAGCAACACTGAGGGTGTGGGGCTGCCTGAACTTTGGGTCAGTTCCAGTCCTGGATGACCATGGATATATTGGCTTTAATCCAGAGCAGACTGTCTTGTCTTTAGCTCCCAAGGTCAGGGCGCACCTTGGAGGCATGAGGATCCCTGAGGCAGGTACCCGTATGTGTGTGCAGGTCAGCACTTTCCCAAAGCAACTGTTTGATTGTGAGCAACCAGGCACTAGTACAAGGTGCAAAACCCAACACTACTCCGCAGTACCCACGTCTGACAGTGCTCAGCCAGCACTGACCCAGGGTGGACAGGTCTGGCTGTGCACAATATGATGGTCTCACTCAAGGGATCCCTGACTGTCTGCACAGTCCAGGACTCCCCAGGGCACCTGTGTCTGATGCTATGCAGTGAGGCATAATTCGAACTTGCCTCTCCGATCAGACAAAATCACCCAGAACTTCTAGAAGTTGGGTGGAGATAACGTAGTCTGCTCTGAGCCTGGTAAGGACTTCAGGTACTGAATCTATGACCCTGAGGATCATATATGCAATGTAGATGCCTAAGGTGATTCCTCCCCATCGGTCCCTCTGCTCATTTCCTCTGTTGCTATTATCAGGACCCTCATAGACAGGTCTGAAAGATGGGAGGTGTCAGGGCTATTCACAGACTGCTGCTCTGTTAGGTCAGAGATAAGATAGCTCAAGTTTTAGGGTCTGTTGTAACCTACTACTCATTTCTGTCCTGATGGTGTCAGCCACCAAGGTGTTTCGTGGTGAAAGGGTTGCAAAGTAGTCTGGGGGGTGGTCTCACCATGCTTAACTGCTTTAGCAGGAGCTCAGCAAGCTTTACTCATTTTCTGGTTTTTTGGGGTTTTTATTTGCAGGGGGAGGGGACCAAGAAGTGGTGTCCCAAGCAATACTCAGGGGCCCTGGTGATCTCCCAGCAATACTCGTTTGACCACGTTGACTGCCTCCAGGTCTACTGTGTCCGCATTGTTCAGGACCTCTGGGGCTGGTTCGACTGGATGGAGAGAGGGTCATGCAGTGTTAGGGCATGTCCCTGGCCCGAGCACTCTCCCCTCCCTGCCTGCATGTTCTCCAATGTCTTCTCTCCTTGAGATATGGTGCCCCTTCCTATGGAAAACCTTCCCTAATTCCTAATCTGGTCTTGAAGACCCGTGGGGGCCCACTGACTTCAGTCTATTTCAAAGCTGATTTCGAATCAGGGAGACCCCGGACTGCCCCTCCACTGGTCCCCCAACCCCTGCATGTTGGGCTTCTCCCACTCAGGAGGCACTGGCTTGCAGTTCTATCTTGAAGGCACACCCTCTCCTGTGCCCCCAAACACACACGCCCAGATTCTCAGCCCTGCCAGACTTTTGTCAATTTCTAAAAAGATGATTTCTCTTTCTATGAATAAAAATAAATCATAATGAAGGTTTGATGGCATGTGGCTTGAGGAACCATTTGCAGGTGAAGTGCTGCACCTGTGTGATTGAATAGGTGGGGGGTATTCAAAAATAAAGTGGGCTCTCTTGCCACTTGCATTCGGTGGTAACTAGTTCTCTACTTTCCTCCCGGGTATAACTGTGCTCATTACAGTTCCCTGACAGGTACAGAGTGCTGGTGGCCAAGAAGGGGAGGGAACTGCCTCAAGAAGAAGAAAGAGTGGTCAGAGAGATAGTACAGTGGGTAAGGCACTTGCCAAGCATGCAGCCAACCCAGGAAGAGGAGGAAGGGGAGGAGGAGGACACAGTGTGGTATTAAAATCTACTCAGATCATAGTTCCTCCTGCCCAAAGGTCTCAGACCACACCCTCACTTTGTCCCAGGGCCCAGGACCACACCCCTTTCCCAGCACCACCCCTCCACCGTCTACCGGCCCAGGACCACACTCTCCCTCTGATGGCCATGCCTATGTGAAAATGCAGAAGCTCTCACATGCCTGAGGAAGCTCAGAGTAGCTCCCAGCCAAGTCACAGGCACTCTGGAAGGTCTCCCTCACCTGTGAAATTTGGGCCATGGCACACCTGTGTGGTGTAGGACACGGGTGGGTGCCGTCCTGGGACAACTGGCTCTTAACCCTCAGCAGCCTCCTTACGAGGACAAAGGTGAAGGCAGGGCAGACTCCTGCAGCACCACACTGGACCAGGCCCTCCTGCACACCTGCCGTCTGTGCCAGCAAGTAAAGGGTGCCACAGTGGGAGACACCATGGGCTGTGCGGGTACCAGGATGTGTGGTACTGAGTACTGTGTGTAAAGGTGGCCCTTGAAAGACCACACCAGAGCAGGACAAGCCTAGACAAGCCTCCCCCAAACTCTCAGTTCTGATGGCTTCAAAGCCATTTTCAAACTTAAAATCTGTTCTTAGCTCAGGAAGACTTGGCTTGGCCCCGAAATATCTGCTGTCACCTGTCTGTGCCTTGTGCTACCCAGCCTCAACTTCCTTCCTCTTAGCTGCAGTAACACTCCCACCAGAAAGAAGTAACCCCCCACTTGACCTGTGGCTCCACCACCCCTTGGAGAGGATAACGCCCACTGATTGGAGCACACCATCACTTGGTGGGCGAATGGCCCTGTTCACACATGGAGTAGCACCACCTCCAACCCCAATAGATTAAAACCAGCCCAAGGTGGAGTAACACCATACCCTGGGAGTAATAAGGAGTATGCCACTTAGGATGAGACTGAAGTCGGTGGGCCCCACGAGTGGCTTGCATGAGGTGGGGAGGAGAGAGATGGTCACTTTCTCTGGATCTGCCTCTGCCACCTGGGACTGACCGGGAAACCTAGGACCTGTGAAGTCTGCGATGAGCCCTGCACGGCATGGGACAGAGCCCGGCCAGTCCCACGAGGTGGCCATCAAGCCACACTTGATGTTTGCTTGGTCACTTGGTAAGGGAGTTGATCCCCGACACTCCTTGATTTCTCTGGGAGCCACGGACTCAGGCTGGGGCGAGAATTCACCCTTTGCAGGAAAGGAAAGTCAGTCCTAGGTCTTACCTAGGGGTTCTTGTCTCACCTTGCAGAAAAGAATTTTAGGAGTAGACAAAGTGAAAACAGATTTTTATTTGCAGACCTTTAGGAAGGGGAAGGAGGGAGAGAAAGTGAGAAGGGGGGAGAGGGAGAGAGAGAGGAAGAGAGAAAGAGAGTAAAGTGCTCAAGAGGGCACGTGTGCTTCTCCAAAGGCAGAGAGAACCTCTGCATGCATCTCAGCATTAGACACAAAAGCATGAAAATATACATCTCAGGAGGGAGATGTGGGCGAGACACGTGCTTGGCCATGTGGGCACAAGCTGCGAATGGGCTCAGAGCATATCGCACCCTTCCTTTGTGCAAGGTGGCTTTCCTTTGGTTCTCCCCACCCCAAGTCCGTTGCTAGGGCGGTTGCCAAGGGGCTTGAGTTGGGAGTGGTTGATGGCTTCTTTGAAATTCCTTTCCTGGCCTTTTGTTCTTGCTGGAGCTTCTCTCAGAAGGGAGTCCCGCTCTCCCTAGGGCTGTTACTGGCGCCTGGTGAGAGTCTTACCAGGCCGTGGTCTCTGTGTTTGCCCCTCGGCCCTGTTGGTTTTATTACATCCTAGGAATTCCATTGCCATAGGGCCCCTCTCTGCCTAACTGCTGACATCAGCGCCACTTCCGGCCAGGATAACACCAACCGAGTCCTGGTGTGGGTAACGCTCTCACCCTGAGAAGGGGTAACGCCACCCCTCGACACGCAGTGGCGCCTGACATGGGACCAGCCCCCACCCCAGCGTTGTTCCGTGGTCAGTGACATGCATGCGAGCGAGCCGTTTCTCTGTCTGAAAGAAGGTAGTTGCTATCGGACCTGAGCAGGAGGCCACATCCTGTTCCCTGCGACACTGTCCTCTGCCCAGACATCGCCTCTGAGGCCTGACTGGGGTCTTTGCAGAGGAGCCTGAGGGACTGTAGGACAGACTCTGACCGACCCAACAGGGAAGGGACCCTGGGCTGGGCGGCTGCACATCTGCAGGACACAGGAGTGCCTCGTGGGTCACAGTGAGGGCCTGACCCCTTCTTTACCTTGGCTCAGCTCTGAACCCCAGTGCTCCTCCAGACACCAGGAAACCCCCTCCCCCGACATAGCCTCTGCCTGTCCACGTCTGTTGGATGACTCCCTGGGTGAGGCTTTGCAAGCCTGCTCTTTGCTTTTGTTTTTTATTGTTTTGTTTTTCTGTTTTTTTTTTCTAGAAAAGAATATAGTAATATAAAGTAACATATATTATGGCAGTGCTTATTAAATGCCCGGTCCTCTTAAATGCCTAGGCTGGTGCATGTTTCTGGCCAAACTTTAGCTTCAGAATGAAAAACGGAAAAATCCATGACTTTTCAACTAAAATAAAAAAATTTTAAGATTAAGTTCTGCAATTTATTTTTTGTTTTGTTTGTCTTTGTTTTGGGGCCATTCCCACCTGTGCTCAGGGCTTTCTCCTGGCTCTGCATTCAGGAATCACTTGTGGTAGTGCTGGGGATCGGAATTGGTTTGACTGCATGCAAGGCGAGTGCCTTTCCCTACACTGTCTTTCCAGTCTGCTAAGTCCTACTGTTTCGAAGCAATCAATAGTAGGGTGCAAAATGGGCTGTGGGAAGCATCAATTTAGAAATATCAGTATCAATTTAGAAATATGGACCATGCATTCTGCTCATCAGAAAGGTGGCAGACAAGGAAAGTCTACAGAAAAACCAGAGGGAGAAACCCATGAGTCATGAGAGACATTCACCAGTGGGACATGAGTGAGACTGGGCCACAGGTGCTATGAGGGAGATGGGCCGCCCTCTAGGAGCTGTGAGGAAGATGGGACTTCCTCAGGTACTATGAGGGAAATGGGACACCCTGCAGGTGCTGTTGAGGGAGATGAGACACCCTGTAGGTGCTATGAGGGAGATGGGATACCCTTAGGTGCTGTGAGGGAGATGAGACACCCTGTAGGTCCTGTGAGGGAGATGAGACACCCTGCAGGTCCTGTGAGGGAGATGGGACACCCTTAGGTGCTGTGAGGGAGATGAGACACCCTGTAGGTCCTGTGAGGGAGATGGGACACCCTTAGGTGCTGTGAGGGAGATGAGACACCCTGTAGGTCCTGTGAGGGAGATGAGACACCCTGTAGGTCCTGTGAGGGAGATGGGACACCCTATAGGTGCTCTGAGGGAGATGAGACACCCTGTAGGTCCTGTGAGGGAGATGGGACACCCTATAGGTGCTCTGAGGGAGATGGGATGCCCTTAGGTGCTGTGAGGGAGATGAGACACCCTGTAGGTGCTGTGTGGGAGATGGGACACCCTATAGGTGCTCTGAGGGAGATGGGATACCCTTAGGTGCTGTGAGTGAGATGGGACACCCTGGTGATCACACTTGGTGTGACTGACCAACGTCTCCCAGTCTGTGTGCAACGTGAATAAAATCATCTTTATAAATCCTGACTTTTGGTATCAATGTAGACACTGGCAAACAGTATGGAGATGTCTCAAAATGTTCAACAGAGAACCACTGACCAACCCACATTTCCACTTCTGGGACTTGGTGGAAAGAAATGAAAACAAGAGTTGGAAAGATGCCTGCATCTCCTGTTGTAGCTTTATTCACAATAGCTGAACCATGAAAACAATCTCCAAATTTATCGGTATATCACAGTGTGAAGGTGTCTGGATATTTGGTGGAATATTATTCACCCATGAAAGAGGTAAATGCTGCATTTTCAGTAACATGAGTAGATGTGGAGAACTTAGGGTGAGTCAGATCCTGTGTAATTTACCCACCTGTGGAATATGAGAGAAATGCAGATGTAGCCGACTGGTACCGGGTACAATGGGGGGGAGGGTGCAGTGGGAAGGAGCCCTCAGGTCTGCAGACAGGGCCTTCCCGTTCCACACAGTGACTCCTGGCTTTAAAGGCACACATGCAGGGTCTGAGCCCTCGGTCTCTGCAGCCCTTCTTCACCTGTGATGGTCTGGAAAGCAGGCTGGTCCAATGTGGGCAGTGCTTCACAGATGTTTGGGTCTGCTGCACTTGGTGAATAATTTAAAGAAAACATGCTTGTTAGGCTGAGTTGACTCTAAAATGAGAGTTTTAAGCTAGATCATCAATGACTCATTTAAACCTGGCCATTATAAGATTTGTGTCTGTGTGATGATCACAGTTACAAGGCAGAGGTAAACAGATCACATTCAATTTCTCAACTAAATCAGTCCTTATTTAGCAACGACTACATGCCAGGAACCTTGCCTGTGACAGGAGTCATCTTACTGCTCCAGAAAACAGTTCATTGGTTCTGAGTACAGAGGAGGCAGGGCTGTTGGTGGCCCTGCTGCCGGTCAGAAACACAGACGTCAAGTCACACTGTCTGCAAGTGGGCAGGCATTACCCCCCAGGGAGCGGAGCCAACTCTTGGGTCCACAGATTCTGAAACAGCCAACCGCTGTCTGTTCCCCGAGGCCTCCCTTCTGTCCTGGGCACTCACCAGCTCTTTGAGCCCCACTGTCCTTGCCATTCCTACTTATTAGTCTCTGATCTCTGCCGCTCCTACTTCTTATCACTCTGCCTGGCCTTTGCTGCAGCCTTTTCCCTCTGGGCCCTGGTTCAAAAGCTGACCCCTGACACATGGTATTCAGGTTCTGCTTCCTGACCACCTTCTCTTGTAGACAACTTAGACTGAACTTCCTCTGCCTGCTCAAAGCTATCTCGTTTCTTCTCACAGAGCACTTTTGAATTACTTGCTTTTAAAAAATGAGAGAAAACATCCCACTATATGCTCCAGATATTAGGAAGTTAAACAAGTAATCTCTAAGGGTAAAATATGAAATATTGAACAAGCTCTGTAGAGCAACCAATTCCTGCACATGGGTGATTTTCTGGAGATGGAATTGATTTCTGACCCTATGTCTTGGTGTGTTTGTAAACATTTGTATTTGATGAAAAACAGTCAAAATAAAGGACAGGTTTTTTTCCCCCCAAGTGCTGTGAAGTGTAGACAAGGATAATGGGATAGCTTGCATGTTATACAGCAAATGGGCAATTCAAAGTACTGGCTACAGGAGGAAAAATAACATAAACCAAACCAAGTATCCCATCTAATTTGTTACCATTTTATTTTAACTTTGGTTGGATGAAGCCAAGATATGCAGCTTTGTTCAATAATCACAGTTCATTCCCTATCACTTGTGCCTGTAGGCACAGACGTGAACATTTCTCATTCAGGAAATGAGAGCTGGAGCCTCAGGGACAGAAAAATGAGACTCATGTCCTACTGCTCAGACACAAGATATGGACAGTTGGCAGCACCTACTCAGAGACGCAGGGCAGGAGCAAGCTGATTTTGTGCAGACTAAGTCTGACTGACACAGACACCCAATCCTGCTACTAAAACATGTGTGTGCATAGAATGAATAAACAGAATATGCAGGGCCTAAGATGCTAAACTCTATCAGAAGGATTGATTTTCCCTACACACATATAAGTGAACATACACCAACAGTTACAATACATTTTTTATATGGTTTGAACCAATTAATATTGGATCTAGCTTCTTATAACTCAGGGAGGAGGAAGAAGAGAAGGAAAGGGAGGAGAAGGAGGAAGAGGAAGAGAAGAAGAAGAAATATGGGAGGAGAAGTGGGAGGGGAGATATAAGTAATTATTTGCCTTCTAGACCTATGATTAAGACTTTAATAAGACCTGGCTCCTGTTTCAAAAGACCTATATTCATATTTCATAATTAAAGAGTGATGGGCCGCCTGATAAACACGAGGCAGGACAGACATAAACACAAGGCGGGAATTTCATGTCATAGTAAGTAAACTCAGGAGTGGGACCAGGAGGAGGCATTCCCAGTTAGGAAGCCACATCCATGGGGAAGTTGTTTAAGAAAGATCAATCATCCTCAAAAAATGATCAGAGAAGCTGATTATCAAAGGGACGCCTATCATACTGCTGCCATGAAGTTGCCCGGAGGTGACTTTAGCTTTCACACCTGAGTTTGGGGAAATTCTGGACCCTGCGCCTTCGGCAGAGCAGGAGCCTCTCCTCACCAACAATGCTTGCTTTGTATAACCATGCACACCACTTCTCCTTCACCGGTCTCCTGACCCACAAATGCCTCCTGCTCACCCAAAGGCCCAGCGTTCTGACCACAGTCCTCACAGAGGCTTGTCCTTGGTGACGCACACAGTTACTTGGCCATAGCGCAGAGAATTCTTCGCCTTTCTAGTTGAAAGATTCTTCTCTCTCCAAAGAATTCATGAAAGACCCCTATTACTTACACTCCTTGATGCAGAGTCAGGGCGAATGTGTGCAGACACGAAAGCCATTAATCACTGAAGCCCTCTCTGCATTTGGGGGAGGCTCCTGGAAGACTCCTGTTTGGGAACCAGAGTCTGCAAGCAGAGGCATTTTTAGAAAGGCTTGCACAATGATACACCATCAGAAACAAACGCAGTCTACAAATTCTTCACTCTCACAGACCTGTGCTCCCAGGATATGAAAGCAGAACCTAACAGCTGTCACCGTCTATGACCCCAGATGGGCATGGCTCAGCTGGCTCAGAACTGGGTTATAAAGTAAGAACTCAGGTTGAAGAGGCGTCTTGCCTTTCACATGGCTGGCTTTGGCTGGACCTCCTGAGCAATGCCAAGAGTGATCCTTGAGCACCTAGCCAGCAGTAAGCCCCGAGCACTACCAGGCATGGCCCCAATCAATAAAGCAAACAATAAAAATAAAATGAGAACTCAGGAACTCCCCTCCCCCAGGCCCCAGCCCCCGCCCGCAACTCTTCTAAGTAAAGTGTGGGAGAATTTTGTCCTGTCACAGAAAGAAAATAAGATAGGAATAAGAAGTCAGGGTAAGACTAAGAGGCAGTAAAAAAGGCACATTGCCCCCAATCTCATTGCTTGTATGACTCCCTGAAGTTCTCAACAATTAATATCAATCTACTCATTGGTTATTAGGGTCAGGTAAATGCTTTGGGAACACCAAGGACAGACTGGCCATTGTCCCACAATTAGTAAGTGTGGTGTTTATTATGAGGACATAGAGGAGGCCCTGGACCCCAGAGGGCTTTGCATCTGTGGAGTTGTTGAATAAGACTGGTTTGTTCTTCTCATTCTGGGCAACTCAGAGAAGGGAACAGCAAGTAAAATGTGGTTGTTGGTCATGTGGGGGAAAGATGATGCGGGCCAAATATAGACTAGAGACTGAACACAATGGCCACTCAACACCTTTATTGCAAACCACAACACCTAATCAGAGAGAGAGAACAAAAGGGAATACCCTGCCATAGTGGCAGTGTGGGGTGGGGGGAGACGGGACTGGGGAGGGGGAGAGGGATGTTGGGTTTACTGGTGGTGGAGAATGGGCACTGGTAAAGGGATGGGTCATCAAACTTTGTAAGGGAGAAACATGAGCACAAAAATGTATAAATCTGTAACTGTACCCTCACGTTGACTCACTAATTAAAAATAAACTATTAATTAAAAAAAAATAAAAATAAAAGTAAAGCAGAAGAGATTTTATTTGACCTCATACATAACTAAATTTCTAAAAAATAAACCTGTTACAATAAAAAAAAAGACTGGTTTGTTCTTGCCCCTCCCACAGGGAGCTTAGGCTTATTGAGTTACTCCTACAACAGTGCTCCCAAGGCACACCCAATTCCATCAGGCATTAATAACCCTATATTGCTTTTGTCTTCCCTTTGTGTCATCTGTATGGTTTAACAGTGTCCTTTTTATATAGACACAGAAAGACAGTTGATGCTATGCTTTTGTAACAAGGGAATTAATTGACTCCAAGTAATATTTATTACTGGGCATCTGTCATATTTATCTGACTTAAGCCTCCCTTGCCCTTACTTCCTAACACCCCAAAAAGGAGGGTCCCGGCTAGGGACAAGGATGGACCCAGGGCAAACTTGAAGCTACTCTGCCATCGGAAAGGAACAAGCTAAGTGCCGTAAGAAGTGTAATAAGTTAAGAGCACGGTCATGGAACAAACTCTGTCATGACCCAAAAAGAAGTAACTGAGTAAGGACCCTGCTGGGGTTAGGAAAGACCAGCCTGAGCTGAGGCCTGTAGTTATACAGGGAGATGCCCCCCAGGAAGAGCCAACCTTTAAGCTTAATATATCTTACTGTGTTCGTACAGAATGACTAGAAATATTAATAAGTAAATTTACTATGATTGTTTAAAGGGATGACTAGCTGAGGAAAGGAGGAGGCAACACACCCTGGATGGAATCCCGGCCTTGAGCGGATCTCCTGGTCATCTGGAGTGCTGACCTCTCAGGGGAGGTTTTGTCCTTGAGCCAATCTCCTAGAAGTTCCCCTGAAGGAGGGGCTTTACCTCTGCTTGTTGTTATGACAGTGTCCAACCCCACCTATGTACTCCCACCTTTGTGATCCTGTATAACTATGCTGTAAGGAGGGAAAGGGGAAGAGAAATTATTGTGCTGTGAGGGAAGAGATCAAACTATGCTGGAGGAAAGGAGAAGAAATTACTATGTCGTAAGGGGAGAGATCGAACTATGTTGGGGAGGAGAGAGAAATAAGCTATCTACCAGCCAGCCTGGGGGCCTGTTTCTCCTTTCCCCCAGTCCTTCGTCCATCCGTTGCTGTGGGCCTGCTAGGGGAACCGTTCTCGGCCACCGAATGCTCATGACCCTTGCGCCCACGCTTCTTTGTAACTCACAGAGCCAGACTCCTTTTCCTCCAGTGACCACAGAGGCCCCATCTGTCTTCAGACCAGGCAGATGTGCTTTACCCCTGACCCCTCACCTCAGCACCCTGGATGCTTTCTCTGTGGAAATCTCTGTGGCGGGAGAGACTCTAAGAAGTCCATGAATCTTATGGAGCAAAGTGATTCACTGGGAAATGATCTCCCCTCCAGCTTTCAGATTTTCATTTTTCAAGTCAAAAGGAAGGAACCACAGAAGTGGAACACAGGCAATCAAGAACAAGTCCAGGGCTTCCTGCGGCTCCAGAAATGCTGCACTCTTTTATGCTGACAAAGGGCAATCCTACACATAATAGGACATCCATTTTAAAATCTAGTTAATGAAATCAGGAGATTGGGGATAGCTGTCAAGGGCAAGGAAATATTGAACTATAAATTGTCATGCTAAGATGCATGCTATAGGATTGTTTTCCATTTAACGGCTGTTCTTCTAGCATTTTGAAAATGGAATGTGTGCCCAAATGCATATCATATATATTTTTTCCTTTTGGCTTGTGGGCCACACCTGGCAGTGCTTCAGGCTTAGTCCTGACTCAGCACTCAGGGATCACTTTTGGAAGGGCTCCAGGGACCTCTGGGGTATGCTGGGGAATTGAACCCGGGTTTGCCACGTGCAAGGCAAGTGCCTTCCCATTGTACTAATTCTCTGACCCCAGAATATCGTATTATTTTTAAAAAATAATCTAAGACCACACAAGCAGACACACAAAGGTATATACAAAGTAAAGAATAAAGATAAATATGACAAGGCCAGTTTCTATGTTCCTTATTTTATTGATATGCATGAAAGAATGTGTGTGTTCACTTGTGTGGTGTGTGAGAAAACACATACTCTCACCTCTGTAACATGCATGATAGAATATATGCATGTCTCTGTTGATGTGTGGGAGAACTCATGAACACAGTCACCTATGTGACATGTGTGGGAGAGGTGTGTGTTTGTTGTGTGGTATGCATAGGAAAAAGATGTGCACATGTATTCAACTCTGTCTTTACTTCGGGGCATTCTGCGTCCCTTGTCCTCCCCTTGTCTGAAGCTCCCTCTTCTTTGAGCTCATGCAGACCCACCATTTACAGTTGACAACCACCCTCATTTTCACCTGCCTGTCCTGGCCTGTCCCCCATCGGGGTCATGCCTCTGGAGCCTGAGAAAGAAGGGTCTTTTCCTGTGGAGCCTGGGAGGAGCACACTACAGAGGGTTGGGTGAGGAAAGAGAGCGGATGGTGGAGAGAAAATGAGGGAAAGGGAGTGGGCATAAGAAACCCAGTATCCACTATGAAATCTGACCCAGGAGCCTCAATCCCATGGCTCTTCAGCCTGGTCTCTCCCCACGTGACTCAGAGTCAAATTGGTTTCTGTCATGAGCAGATAACAGAACTCTCCAGATCCTGTGTTGTCTGTGCCCAATCCCAAATGCATGCAAGAGACTGCAGCTCAGGCCTGTGCTTACAACGGAGATAGTATGGGGTGATGCTGGTGTCTTTGGCTCAAGATTCGTGTTCAGTAAGTGCCCATTACAGCTGACGCAAGCCAAACTGCAGTAAGAACGGGAGGGCCTGCACAGGCAGACGCACCACCCTCTTTAAGGCAGCGTGAAGGCCCTGTGGGCAGTTCTCTGCATGATGGCTGGTACCATGTGCATGCAGACATCACCAGAACCTTCCAGAAACACGACTTGGCTCCCTTCCTTGCTGTTCTGATGAAATGCACTTCCACCTTTAAACTTGTTTTGCAGGGACTGGAGCAATAGCACAGCGGGGAGGGAGTTTGCCTTGCATGCGGCCGACCCGGGTTCTATTCCCAGCATCCCATATGGTCCCCTGAGCACTACCAGGGGTAATTCCTGAGTGCAGAGCCAGGACTAACCCCTGTGCATCACCGGGTGTGACCCAAAAAGCCAAAACAAACAAACAAACAACAAAAAAAAAACTTTTGTTTTGGGAGCAGAAAGCAGATTTCTTATGAATTCAGCTTACTGCTTTGTTACTCGAATGAACACAAATTAAACTATATTTTCTCTTTTTATGCCAGTGAAGATCAACCAAGTCATCTCCAAGGAATCAGAACCACATGGCCAGATTCTGTCAGATTAAAATATGAGAAAATTAACCCTCATTAAGAGGAAGCACCTGCAACACCGCCCCCAACAGAGGCGATGCCCAGCTGCATCCCGAGTCCACATTGTCTTTACCCCTCATTAGGCAATGCCCTCCCCCACACCCATTGTGAGAACAGCTCTGCTGGACCACACGACTGGGCTCTGCAGGCACGTGGGGCTGGTTCTGCCCTCCCAAGTCCATTTGATCAAGAAACAAAGGAGCCCAGCCTCCAGCAACCTGCCTTGCTCTGGAGGGTCTTCAGTGGCTGCAGAATCCGAATGCCCTTGGCTGGCCACGCCCTCATTGCTGCTGTGCTGCTGGAGCCTCCGAACAATAACCTTGTGCCAGAGAAGAGCGTTTCCGTCCAGGGTTTTTCTCTCCACAGAAGTGAGTCTGGAGAAGAGGTGAAAGGTCCTTGACACGCTGCCAGAGAAGCTCTGCTGAGCTCTGTCCTTAGCAGAGTCCTGATTCCACCCACGTTCTGACAAGGACAAGACCTGCCAGAGCAGTTCACCAACCTGCCACTGGAAGGCAGCGAGGACAGGGACCCTGAGGTGGGTACTTACTCTGGAACCCATGTCTGTGACAACACTGTGCCAGTCCTGATGGGCTCCAGCTACAGGGGCAGCTACTTGAGCACACAACTGGTGTGCCTGTGATCTGAGGGCACAGCCAGTGTGTATACATGTGTGGCATGCACACAATCATGTGATCTGGGGAAACAGAGGTATGCACATATGTGTTCTGGGCATACAGACAGTATTACATACATGCAGTCTGGGGACACTGCTGGTGTATACATATGTGTGGTTTGGGCACAAAGTGGTATGTACATATATGTTATCTGGGCGCATAGCCAGTCTGTGCATACCTGTAGCCTAGGACACAGTGGTATGCACATACATGTCATCTGGGAAGAGAGCTGGTGTGCACACACGTGCAGTCACACTGCTGCTTTCCTGTCACGGCAGGAAAGCTGTCTTTGTAGCACAGACTCCAACGATCTGTTCTTCTCCCTTTACCAGAAGAAGCTCACTGACTTGGCTGCTGGTTCACGAATGTCTGTTTCTATGCACTAGAGGCTCCTCGAACCCAGGGAAGCACCTGCATTCTGAGCTTGTGGAGGCTGTTTCTACGTGCAGGTCCCTTCTTGTTGGAGGGTGCAGGAACAAATCACATGTCCAGGTAGCATCAGATGGAAGCTGGGCGCAGAGAAGAGCCAAAGTCTGCAGACCAACACTGGCACACACGAGGCACGGGGCTGGGGAATACCACCCACGAGGGATCCCCACCAGGCATCTGAGTCCTGAAAGGGTCTTTGGTGATGTGATTCCCTCTCCTGCGGATGCCACCTACAGACCATCTCTGACGGTAAGAGAAGCAAGACAGCCCACAGAAAGTCTGAGGCACATGGGAGCACAGCCCTCTGCTGATGCTCTCTTATCTGGGAGCTGCTGGGAGTGAATTTTCAGGGCCCTGGGACTGCACAGTCACAGAGGAACCTTCCCAAGCGTCAGCAGAAGGTCATTTCTGGAGACAGCTTGCAAGCGTGGGGTTCTTGCAGCCTGGCACGGCAGGGAGAACCGGTGGTTTAGCATTCCCTGCCTCCTGGGTAGGGCAATCCTACAGGAGGCCGGCCTGGAATAGTGCCCCGAGTGATTGGATTGCCTCCACGAGGGGGATGGGCCCTGGGCTCAGGTCTCCTGAACAGAGACCTGTAAGAGGAAAGTCTGGAGGGCCTCGAGCTGAGACACTGTTTTCCTGCCTCTGTAGACGGGAAACAGCAGAACTGTCAGCATCTTCCTCCCTCTTCCTCTTTCTCTCCCTCTTTCTTCTGTCTCTTTCCTGTATGCCCCCTTTGTCTCCTTCTCTCTCCCACTCTCCATGCACAGTCGATTCCATTTCTCTTGAGGACACTGACCAGGACACTATTGGATTGTAAAATAACATGTTTCTAAACATGTATAGATAAAGAGAGAGAGAGAAACAACAGTCCACTAAATATTAACTGAGGTGTGTGTTAACTTTACCTATAGATTCATCTATAGATTCGTCTATAATCCACCACCATAACCTTGTGGTGGATTATAGATGATTTCCATTTTCTTCTTTGCACTTCCGTGAATTTTCAGAAATTTGTTCTAATCCTGTACAAACACGCACATATACTATTTGTATAAATAAACATGCATGCATACCTATCTGAATCTACTGGCAAAGTCTACAGGGCTACTTTGGTACTCAATGGAAACACCCCTTTTGTTTGTAGACTCACCCACTAACCCTTGGTTCCCATCCCAGAACTTGCAGCCTGAGGAATGCTCAGGTCCCACTGGGAGACCAGCAAGTGCTCACAAGGGCCAGAAGGTCTTTTCATGACAGTGAACATTTGTTCCTGGTCCTGTGAGCCTGGCTGTGGTGAGGGCTGAGCACAGGGTCGTGCCTGAGGAGAGCAGACCAAGGAAAGGGTCTCACCTCTAATGGCCTCTGCCACCCACCAGAGTGGCCAGTCCCAGACTCTTAGGTCTTATCCGCTAGCGTTCAAGGCCTCTTTTTCCTGTACTTGAAACTGAACCCTTCCCGTCAAGGAGGCCCAGGTGGGCAGCTGCAAGTGTGAGGCTGCATCTGGGCCCTGGCGCCCCCCACCCCCCACAGCACAGGCTTCTGCTGTTGGCAGGTGGTACTTCGTCCCCAAGCACAGAGACTCATGGGTGCACTCCATCATGGAGAAGCGACCCCAGCTCTTGCTCCAGCTGAAAATAAATCAAGGGGTCCCTCCCCCTGCTGCCTCTCAGGATGTGATTCTAAGCACATGGAATCACATTCCAAGTTATTCTTCACCAATCTTCCAGAGCCTAAAGTTAACACACAATGTGCAGGAGAGAGGAAATAGGCACCCCACACTTGCCAGTGCAGCCTCATCCTAAAAGAAAACCCAGAGTGTTGTGAGGGCTGTCCAACAGAAAACCCTTGACAAGAAAATCCTCGCTGTCAGCGGGGCAGGTTCCCAGCTTCCCACTCCACAGGGAGACTGCGGGCTCAGAGGCTACTGTTCTTTCCGAGCCAGAGGAGCTGAGGAGGAAAGCCACAGGCCTGAAGCTCTGGCTCGAAGGCTCCAAATGCATGTCAATCATTTTCTGGGTCCTGCTTTGTCCCTAGCGACAAGCTTTTCACACAGAACCCTGCACCTCCTCCACACACTTTATTATCTTAAGGTCAATACCTTAATAAATGTGCCTTTGACTGGCTTTTCTTAGATAACTTCAGGGCACTTCTTCTTTGCAAGCAATAAAAATAGCCTGGCTTGGGATGTTATCAAGATGAAAGTAATTACGCCTCCTGAGTGCCTGCCTGAGGAAGCAGCCTCCTTCCAGCCCTGCCCTTCCAGCACGAGACCTGATTTCTTAAATCTGTTCCTCTCATACCCCTGCGTGCAGGGAGGCCTGAAGAGTGTACCCTTAAATGCATACTCCCAGGGACAGCCCATTTGTTTTGTTGGTAATTCTTCACAGGTTAAATGTTCTCCACAGGCATCTTTTTTTTTTCTTTTTGGGTCACACCTGGCAATGCACAGGGATACTCCTGGCTCTGTACTCAGCAATCACTCCTGGCGGTGCTCAGGGGATCCTATGGGATGCTGGGATTTGAACCCGGGTTGGCCGCATGCAAGGCTCCAGCCCCTCCACAGGCATCTTAAGGCAACTTTCTGAGGATGAATGGATGTTCCACTGCCCGTACTTTGCAGATCACTTTGCAATTTAATTACCCACCATGGTTTCTTTCATTCTGCCTCCAACACCACATCTGCGTCCCAAGGGGACACTATGAGGATTACGAGCACCGTGACACTGACTTGTCACACACCGATACAGGAGCACTGTGACAATACTCTGTAACACACGAGCACTGCGATGCTCTGGGGTCCAGGCACTGGGACACTCTGACACAGAAGCACTGGGACACAGGGAGGTCATGGGCACTGTGACAACGAGTACGATGACACTCTGAGGATCAGGGACACTGTAGCAGTCTGTGACACACAAACACCATGGCACACTGGGGTTCACACTGCACCGACAGGGACAGACTTGGGGCAGGTGACCTTGACAGATGAGTGAGACTTGGGGAGCCAGGGTGATCTCGCTTGACCCTGGGTGGGGTCGGGACTCCAGACGCTTCAGCAGCAGAGCAGAGGTGGCCAAGTCCTGGAGGCCCAGAGCTAGGTGCCTTTACCCGCCGAACTCCCCGGCCTCCCAGCCCAATGTCCACTGTCCAGTTCTGGTAACCAAGTGCCAGAGGCCCAGGGAAGGGTCCTCCAGCCCAGATTCAGGAGGTGGGGTCCCTGCTTGGAAAGACACCTCCTCTGGCAAGTGACTCATGCTGAGGAGCCCAGAACCTTCTGGAAAATTGCAGCATCTCTCAGGCTAACAGCCACTTATCCCTGAACAGATTAGCTCCCTGGGCTTCTGCTAACACCAGCACTGTTGGTTCTGTTGTCAGCCCATCTGAGATAGGAAATCCATAACAAAGGGAATAAACAGCTTTACAGAGGGAGGGAAAAACTGTGGAGTCTAGGATTTGTGCTCTGAAAGCAAGGATGGTCGGTGCTCTGGACTGGCCGGTAAATGCCCTGTAGGGAGCTCCATCACTGCCTTTCTGAGGACAGAGTGTGGGTGCAGGGGTTGGGTGAGGAACAGTTACAGACGATGTGGGTTGGCACAGTGCCCCTCGTAAAGGCCTAAGCTACCGCGGAGTCTCCAGTCCGTGTCTTGTCAGAGTTCCAGGGGACCATGCACACAGCTGCTGAGCAGAACCCCGGAGATCTTCGAATCCAAAAACGGAGCTACAAGAGCCTTCAAAGAGGCCAGATCCGTGGGCCTTGGATCTCTGTCTTGAGTTCTCAACTCTGCCTGGCGTGAGGAATACTGAGGGGCAGTGTCAGTCCACCTTCCTCTCTCTGGGTCGTTCTGAAGGCAGGTTGTTAGCAGCCATCCAGGAGTCGGGAGCCAAGATTAAAGTTTCCTTCCTCAGGCAGAAGTCAGAGCAGCCAGGCCCACATCCAGGCTATCACAAACAACTGTGTTCCCCGGGCTCCTCAATTCCTCTGTTTTGTCTGTCCTTGGCATATTCTGACCTCCCCTAGCCTTCTCTGACCTCCTTTGGCCTTCACTGAGCTCCACTGACTTTCTCCGGCCTCCAGTGGGAGAGCACTCCTGGCTATCTACGGTCATGGTACCAAGTCCAGTGTGACACCAATGACTGGTGGCCTTTGTGATGAGGAGTCCAGCTCTGACCCTGGGAAATCAGAGTGTCTGCTAGCTGACAGAGTGCTCCTTGACACTCCCAGGAGTGGGCCCTGTGGGCAGCAGCACACCCTATACACTGTGGTTGGTGGCATGTTCTATGTCCTGAGGTCAGTGCTACATCCCCGGGAAGTGCCAATCACTGAGGAGTATGGACATGCATTCTGCACTTAGGCCTTGAGATACTGCCCGTCCTGTGCTGGGACCTCAGTCCTGCACTTCGACCCTCGTCTGGTACTCTGACCTCTCTTCCTATACTGTGACCCTGGCTCTGTCTCTGCTCAGTAGTCTCTGCAGTGGCTCTCCAGCATCATAGATAGAGACTTGTGGCCTCATCCCTGCCTCATACCTCAAACTTACTGCATCTAACTACTTTATCCCTTGAAGCCTCTAGGAAATGATGCTGTGGCTACTTCCTAGGACAAAGCTGTGAGTGCAAGAGAAGGACGCTAGCCTGGTCACGGGGACTGTGAGCCCTGGGAGAGCCCACCCCAGGCTTTCTGCCCCACTTCCTTCCTGTGCGGCCTTGGTCTGTAACCTGTTGGCTCCTACGTAAGTTGGGGTCTGTGGTGTCAGGATGTTTTTGCATGGGGTGCACACAGCACTCACCTCCAGCACCTGCTGGGCACTCACCACTCAGAACTGTGGGGACTGAGCTCGGAGACGCACGTCCAGAGGTCACTCATGCTCCTGGCATGTGTGTCATCTGCATGGGGACAGAGTTGCTCTTGGGGTGCTGTGGCCCCCACAGGAGACGGGGATAAAGCTGGTGTGAGTGGGTGTGCAGCAGCATAGAAGCAGCAGTGCTCACCGTCCCGAGGCTCCAGAGGGACCTGCCTCCACGCAGGGCAGTGCACGTGAGTGAAGTCCTGCTGTGGCTGGACACTGTGGGTTCCAGTTCCGATGACCACTTGAGAGACGGTGCAGGCTTCCCACAAGGGACGTCAAGCTAGTTCTTTCCAGAACAGATGCTGGCAGCGGGGCCCAGAGCACACTTTTCTCTTGTAACTGTCTTTCCTTACGAGAGTTCCAAGGGGCCATCAAGTTACAAGTGAGGACCTTAGTTTGGACTTGCTGAGTTTAAATAACTGAACCGTAGGAAGTGGCAAAACTTATCTCATGATTTGCTAGGGGAAGCCAGAGGGTAGGTCCATGTCCGTTAGAGATAGTGGACAGCATTCTCCTTGAACAGTTTGACATCACTATCACCTGATCAGGGCTGGGTCCACAGGCCACAACTGCCAGAGGACCTTGCTGGCTTTCCACTAGAGTATAGAGCATGGCGCCCACTGATCGCTGACACTGATCACAGGACTCGTACAAAGAGGGATTGGTAATTTTGTAGACTAGACATTTAAGGGATGAACAGGAACCCTGGAGCTCTGAGCCCCGAAGGTGTTGGCACTGGAGGGAAGCTGAGGACCATCTCGTCACCTGAACAGGAGACAGGAAGCAACCTGCAACAGGAGAGGCAGCAGTTCAGGGCTTCCTCTCACCCTGAACATAGGTCATCTTCTAACAATCTCAGACAGTAGAAAAGAGAAAATAGACAATGGTTTGATGCAAATTTAACCTGTTCAAAAGGTCAGGTGTCCTTGGCTCTCTGAGTCGGCGGTCTTCTGGGGATGCTGCTCAGTGATGCTCTCATTGCACCTCTGAGAATGCCTCAGCACTCCAGCCTGCTTGATGAGGGAGGGAGGGCCAGTGGTAACTAAAGACAGGTAAGGGAGGACCAGAGAGAGAAGTGAAGAGAACCAGAGGATCACAAAGGACCAGAGAAAGGACCATGGAATATCAGATTGAGAATCAAAGAGACAGAGAGACAGAGAGAGACAGAGGACTGGAGAGAATCACGGGAAACACAGAAGGCCGGCAAGGACAAAATAGTGCAGCCAATGGACAGGTTTCCTGGTGTTCCCAGCACACAGGCCAGGATTGACTGCCTAGAGCAGCCCTTTGGTCAAGGCAGCATGGGCAGAGTTCAGCAATCTCAGGGCCCCCTGGCCTAGCCTGGGGCTTTCCACTGACAGCTACTGAGCTGTACTATTGCCCTCCTCAATGAAAGTAAACGTAAGATTAGCTAGATTTCACTCCCTCCAGCCCAGTCTCATCATAATGCATCCTTACGTGTTCCCTGCATAGCCGTGGGCACGTTACTTAGAGACAGTAGCAGCTCCACAGAGAGACACAGCAAATCCACAGACAGGTGCACACCCATGATCTGACCTGCACAGGTCCCACCACTGAGGGAGCCCACCCCACTAGATGCATGACTAGGGGTCAGTGGGGATGGGGGGTACCCAGAAGTGAATGGCCTGTCATGATCCATTGATGGACAACCCAGCCATTTCTGGTTCAATGTAAAGGAAGTGCTTCAGGACTCTAAGTCAGCCTCTACCTCCTCTTGAGAACAGAGATTTGAAGGGGTCTTCAGGTTCCCATCTTGCCACCAAAAAAACACAAAGAAGTTTATATGGGCGACCAGTGGGGATTGCAAAGGCCTCATCCCAGCTATTGATCTGTTCTGTTCTATGGCTCTGGTGAAGAGAAGGGTGTTGGAACATTGTATGACTGAAACCCAATCATGAACAGCTTTGCAACTGTGTATCTCATGGTGATTCAGTAAAATAAATAAATAAACAAATAAAAATAAAACATAGAAATAGGCATCATCTATATGCTCTTTCCTCTCTTTCTGAGTGAATACATTCCAGAGACTAGCAGAGTTCCCCTTCTCCGAAGTTATTCTCCACCTCAGATCTGGCGATTGTCTCTCTAGTTTCATCTAACTCACCTTCTCGCATATAACTCACATGTAATCATTTGCAAATAAGATGTTTCCCAATGGGTTGTTGCCAAACTAGCACAATTCCCACAAGACTTAAAAAAGTAGAGCTAAAATCTAGCCATCTCCCATCCAAGAAATTCAGTATGTTGGATATTGAACCTAAGTGTTTTAGCTTCATCAGTGAATTGCTCCTTTTTCTCCCCCGCCCCGGGGAAGTTTATGGTTCTCTTATAAGCATCCTTAACCCCCCAAGTTTATCTTTAACCTTTCCTTTGTGCTTTACCTCTCATTGCCACAATTCTCAGTCAGTGCTGGTTGCTTATAAGCCAAATTTTCTGTTAACTTTGGACTTTGTAATTGTAGTGAATGACTTGCTTTTCTATCTCCCCTATAACTTTCCACATCTTACTATAGAGCAATGTTCTTTGCGTAAACAGAAAGACCGTTAATGCTGCGCTCCTAACAATTGGGAGTTGATTAAATCTGAAATATACCTAATCCAGGGCATCAGTCATTATTGCTTGACTCAGGCTTTGTTTGCTTTAGTCCATGACACCCCCAAAGGGGGGTCCCACTGTGGGATCCGGATGCACCCAGGGTGTCTGGCAAAGCTACTCTGGCATCGAGTAGCTTTGGGACAGTCTAGAAAGCACAAGAGCACTGTGTTGATGCAAGCCACTATGACCTAAGAGACAGGACCCCTGGGGAAGAACAAGCTAGACCAGCCCAAGAACTTAGCCTGGGATTTAAGGTAAAGGCCTTGCTTGCTCTAAAAGTCCAGAGAACTGTTTTGGAATCCATATCTTTTACTGTGTTTATCCAAATAATTGCAAGTGCTAATAAGAACTGAACTTAATTGTTTAATATTTACTAGTAGCAGGGTAAAAGGAAAGCAGTATGGATGTCCCTGGGAGACAGAGCATCTTCTTGAGTTAATCCCCCAAGAAAACAGCCTTCACTAAAATGCTTTACCTCTGCAAATGATCGATCACACGTATGTGCGGTCCTGTACCTCAACCCTCCTTTAGATGTTCTATACGTATGCTGACAGCTCAGGCTATTGTAACCATCACTCTGTGGTCTCCAGTCTCTTTGTTCCTTTGCTGGGGAGGCAGCTCTTGGCCACCCAATACATGTGTTCTGCACCCACTCTGTGAACTCACAAGTACCATGGAGGTGGTGGTGACCAGGCACCATCTTTCCATCTCCAAGGGTTGAAAGCATGCAGTCACAGAGGAAGCAACCTGGAGTGATGGCTCATGTCACTGCAGACATGCTGAGTCACACACAGGGGCTGCAACTCTCCCCATTTCTTCTGGGTTTTCTCTCACAGGCTCCTTGGGCTCTCCAGTGTGTGCCTCCTGTCTCCCTTGCCTGCCTTCCTGTGAGGCTTTCCTGTTCTCAGGCCTGGGAAGGGCTCAGGAGGTGTGGAGCTGGAAGGCACCTTTCCAGGCAGGTTAGGCTGCTCCTCTGCTTTGCCTTTGACTGCCCTTTCCCTAGGGGGACTACGTCTTCCTAGACAGGGCCACACTCAAGGTTAATCAGCCCAATGACACATTTTGTGGTGAGTGGGATGTGGCTGGGTGGAAGGCTGCTTTCCCGCCCCTCTGCAGGGAGGCCACTGGGGCTGCTGTCTGTGGTAGCTTTCAGGCCAGACCGCGCTTGGCTTTCCCTGCTTATTTTGCATTTTGTGCCTAGAACAGCCAAATCAAGGCTAGTTAAGGGTCTTTCAAGGAGCGGTCTTTCACTTAGCTCCTCCTTGCCTCTGGATCCAGGAAGTCAGTCATTGTCTGTTAGAGGGTTGGGGCTGAGGCAGTAAGTCTTTCTCATTACTGACTTTTCACCAAGTGTATGGCACTTGCGTCTTTTGAATCAAGTGGAAAATAGAGTCAACAGTGCCTCTTCTGGGCCTGAAGGGCCCTTGACATGTTTCTGCTGTGAGCTGTCCTACCTCACCTAGCTGCTGTGTCCACAGCAAAGCAGCTGTTACCTCTGGGTTCTGATCTGCTGGATGACCTCCATGGGTTTCCTTCCCTTGAGACCCCCTTTCTCACTCTAAACACATTCCCAAGAGCAAGCATGGCCAGTGCCCGTCTCTCCCCAGAGACAGACGTCAGTGAGGGAGAAGGACGTCAGTGAGCTTGCTTGCGATGTGTTTGCTCCTCTTCCTCTGCGACTCACTGCCCACTAGCGCTCAACACTGCAAAGGGCCCTGTGATTAGTGAAGCTGGAACAGACACCATATTCTTGGGAAGAAGCCAATCAGCCTCAGAGGGAGGAGGGTTTCGACAAGAAGCAACCCTGGGGTGATGTGAGCACACTTAACAGAGAGGCGTTGCACACTGAAAAGCTTTGCTGATTATCCCTGACACCCCACAGTATCCCTATTGCTCTGTGGGTCCCTAACACCTTCTTCCTACACAATCAAGGCTCCACAGGACCCACTGCACAGAGTTCCCAGTAGTCACTCTGCATGAGAAGTCCCAACACCTAGCCTTAACTGGATGATCCCCATTACTCCCCTTGCACAGAGGGTCCCCAGAACAAATCTCTCACTGAGGCCCCCAGTTCCCACCTTGTGCGCCCATCCTAGTCTCTAGGAATTCCCCAAATCCTAATAGTTGTTGCTTATCATCACTTTACTTGTCCTGAGACTTCCCTCCGAGTCTCTTTAAAATCAACTGAGTCTCTTTAAAATCAAAAGGCACATGAAAAAGTGCTCTACATCACTAATCATCAGAGAGATGCAGATCAAAACAACCATGAGATACCACCTCACACCACAAAGACTAGCACACATCCAGAAGAACAAAAGCAACTACTGTTGGAGAGGATGTGGGGAGAAAGGGACCCTTCTTCACTGCTGGTGGGAATGCCGACTTGTTCAGCCCTTTTGGAAAACAGTATGACGCTTCTCAAAAAATTAGAAATTGAGCTCCCATTTGACCCAGCAATACCACTCCTGGGAATATATCCCAGAGAAGCAAAAAAGTATAGTCAAAATGACATCTGCACTTATATGTTCATCGCAGCACTGTTTACAATAGCCAGAATCTGGAAAAATCCCGAGTGCCCAAGAACAGATGACTGGTTAAAGAAACTTTGGTACATCTATACAATGGAATACTATGCAGCTGTTAGAAAAGATGAAGTCATGAATTTTGCATGTAAGTGGATCAACATGGGAAGTATCATGCTAAGTGAAATGAGTCAGAAAGAGAGAGACAGACAGAAAGATTGCGCTCATCTGTGGAATATAAAATAACAGAGTAGGAGACTAACACCCAAGAATAGTAGAAATAAGTTCCAGGAGGTTGGCTCCATGGCTTGGAAGCTGGCCTCACATGCTGGGGGAAAAGGCAGTTCAGATAGAGAAGGGAACATCAAGTAAGCTCTGGTTGGAGGACCCGCTCGGGAGGGGAGATGCGTGCTGAAAGTAGACTATAGATTGAACACGATGGCCACTTAATACCCCTATTGAGGACCACAACACCCAAAAGGAGAGAGAGAGAGAGAGAGAGAGAGAGAGAGAGAGAGAGAGAGAGAGAGAGAGAGAGAGAGAGAGAGAGAACAAAAGGGAATGCCCTGCCACAGAGGCGGGGAAGGGGGGAAACGGGAGGCAGGGGGAGGGGGGATGGGATTGGGAGGTGGGACGGATATTGGGTTCACTGGTGTTGGAGAATGGACACTGGTCGAGGAAGGGTTCTCGAACATTGTATGAGGGAAACACAAGTATGAAAATGTGTAAATCTGTTACTGTACCCTCATGGTGATTCACTAATTAATACATAAATTAATTAATTAAAAAATAAAATTAAAGGAAGAGATATTGCAGCTGAAAAGAGATTAGGGAACAGTATTAATTTTAAAAAATCAGTTTAACAACCTCAAAATGAGATTCTGCATTTTGTGATCATTCAATTTTCTCCTGACACCCCTTGGCTCGACCTCTCCACTCCTGCTGGAGGTGAGGCTTTCCAACTGCTTCTTGAACTCTCTACAGCTCCCGTATCCGACATACTTCACCTACAGGCCCTGGCCTACACAGTGCCAACAGCCCTGCACTGCATGAGCTATCAGTTTGGACGGCTCCTTGCTTAACTGCACTCTGGGATTAGCCTATAAACCCTGCATAGAAAATGGCCAGTCATGGAGACGAGGCCTTCCACAGTCCTTCCTGCGTGAGGTGACCCTGTTGTAAAAGGCCCCAAGGCCCCTGGTCACCTATCACATTTAATTGCTAAGGCCGCATTCTGCCGGCCCGCCCCAGCTTTTCCAACAGTGCTGGGTGTAAGCTGTGACCTGTGGTCAGTAGGTGTCCAAACACCTCAGAGAGGACACAGCTAGGGGCCTCCAGTCTGGACCTCGTGGCCCAGTGCTTTGCAAGTCTCTGGGTCTGAGTGAGGTGCTGATACTCTGCAGTGCTAATCACAGAGCCGAGTGGACACCTGGAAGCCCATTACTTGGGCGGCTCATTATTTATCTAGTAAACATAGCCCTGCATTTTCCACCTAGCAAGCCCTTGGGACAGCCTTGAGCAAGGAGACAGGTCCATGTTTCCATGAAGATGATTTCTACCTAAAAGACGATATACATATATGACTGAGCTGTGCAGCTGGAGAGAGAGCAGCAGCAGTGAAGAAATACTTTCTGAAAGAACCTCAAGTCATGGGCACCCAGAAGGGTACCCTGTGAAGGCACTTGTGGGGGAACTTTGAGAGTCTCACCTGTCTAGCCAGGGGACCCTGTGGATGCAGGCAGGCAGCACAGGAAGAGGTGCAGCTGGATCACGAGAAACAGGTCAGAATAGGAGCAGTCCCTGGATGGACAAGACGTAGCTGTGGAGGTTCAGTGAAGCAGCTTGAGGATAGAGGAACAGAAGAGACGTGGTTTCTACACCCACAGACAGCCCCTGGGGTCCCGCAGAATGAACCCTGGGACAAGTTGGGAGGAAGAAACAGGAACAGTCACTGCTATTGGATCAGCCTCGGTGCCTCTTGTGCAAGCACTCAGCTGCACTGAGGGCTGCATTTCTGTAAGTCTCCATCTGATTGCTGGCTTTTTCCGCCAGCATTCTGGTTTCTACTTCCAGGTGTGTGAGAAGAGCATGAACTCCTGTAGATAACATTGATTTGTCCTTTCAGCCTTGCCACAGGGAGCTTAGGCTTATTGGGTTATTCCCATCACAGTGCTTCCATTCCTCTGTGTTTATTTGTAAACCCTTTCTTTGTGCTCTGCTTCCCCAACCAGTCAATCACCTTTATCTTCTAATCAAACACTGTTAACTTGTAAATATTGCTTTTCTCTTCTCCTTAAGTCCTTTGCATAGTTAATTCAGTGCAATATCCTTTTTGTATAGACACAAGAAGACAGTTAATGCTACACTTTTATAATTTGGAAGTTAATTGACTCTGAATAATATTCACTCCTGGGCATCTGTTCTCTTGACTTAAGCCTCAGTTGCCCTTACTTCTAAGCACACCCAAAAGCAGGGTCCTAATGAGGGACTAGATGGACCCAGTGCAAGCTGTGAGCTACCCTGGCAAGGAAACAAGCCAGACCAAAGCACCATAATACTTAGCTATAAGTTAAGAGCATGGTCATGGACAAATTCTTTCATGATCCAAAAAGTAACAACTAGATTAGGACCCCGCTAGTGTTAGGAAAGATTAATCTGGCCTGAGCACTGTAATCTGAATCTATAGCGAGATGCCCCCAGGAGAGCCACCCTACAAGCTTAATGTAACTCTTACTGTGTCCATACAAAATAACTAATATTAAGAGGTAGAATTAAGATGTTAATTAAGATGCTAATTAAGTTATTGGACTAAGGAGAGGAGAAAAACCCCTAAGTGACATTTTTCCTTGATCCTGATCTGTGGTCAGGAAGGGTTTTGATACGTTGATTGAACTACCTGACCTGGGTGGGGTTGCTACCCACAATGCGGGGAGTTGAGGAGAGACTAGAGAGAGACCTAGGCAGGGAGTGGGATTCCGGAGAGACGAGCCAGGGGGACAGGAGGAGATGAGAACGGGGAGCTTAGTGAGATTGGATCAGGTATGGGGGAGAATGGAATAAACAGCAACTGATCCCCACCCAGCCTGGCCCTCGTTTCCTCCTTTGTCTGCCCATGGCATCGGCCATCCCGGGTGAGGGAGCGGCGCAAGACCACCAAACACAGGTGGAGAGAGAGAGAGAGAGAGAGAGAGAGAGAGAGAGAGAGAGAGAGAGAGAGAGAGAGAGAGAGAGAGCGGCGGAATTCCCAGTCGCAAGGTGATTGCGCAAACCCCCATAAGTAATCAGTCCCCCAGAGCAAGACAGCCCAGGAGACCAGCTCCAGACAGAAATAGCAACAGTCTTCTGCAGAAAGCCACAGCTCCCCACTGGAAACCTGTTTTTCTGCATTGTGGAGGATTTCTCAGCAGAGGCTTCCCTGGTGCTGAGTGCCTGACTCAGAAGGAGTCTCTACTGATGGATTAGCTGACACCAATGGTTCCAAATGAAATCAAAGGTGCTATTTTTGTTTGTTTTGAGGGCCACACCCAGTGCTGCTCAGGGATTATTTCTGGCTCTGCATTCAGGAATCACTTCTGGTGGAGCTTGAGGGCCCATATACTGTGCCAGGGATAGAACCCAGGTCAATCTAGCACAAGGCAAGCGCCAATCCAAACATACTATCGCTTTAACCCTAGAGGTGCTAATTTGAAGGTTCAAGTGCCCTGGGCTTCTCAGAAAAAGAGCCCAGGACAGGATCTCCTCGTGAAAGTATGTTATGTGCTCTCAACAGCAGGGCTGAGGGCCCTGAAAGTTCCTGTAGCCCTAGTTTCTTTGTTTTCTTTTCTACGGCAGCTGGCTCTTCTTCCACCAGGAAATTGAAAGATTTTAGTGTTTATTTACATATATCTATACACATATAAATATGTATGTGTGTATATATACATACACATATTTGGTGACACTTCCCATCCTGACTGACAGGGTCCCACCTCCCAGTTGCTCTCCCCTCATTTCCAAGCTTTTTAGTATTTTCACTGCTTTTTCAGTGTCCTGGCTCATTCTCACCAACAGGAACTTTTCAATGGAGTCCTGAGGCAGGGTCAGAAGATAAAATCTCCACAGTCAGCTCCTTACCCCAGAGAAGTGCCTTCCTTACAGTGGCCTGGATTTCAGACTTGCCCAAGTCCCAGCAGGGCACCTGGCCATACCCTAGCAGTGTACCCAGTCAGCCCCAGCAGCAGCTTGGTCACCACGGAAGAGCCAGAGACATGGGTACTTCCCCTTCTCTCAGTTTGAGTTGAGGGCTCCTGACACAAGTGGCTCCATCCTTATTCCTCTCCTCTCCACTGTTCCAAGGGTCTGGTGTGACCCATTAATAAGTACAGCTTAAAAACAAACTGTTCAGCTCCTGGAATTGCCCCTCTAGAAGTGATTGTGATTGTTCCCCAAAACCACAAGCCAATTGTTCTTCAGCTTAACCATGAACAAGCTTATTTTGCTTCTGCAACTAGCTTTTCAGAACACAGCTCCCCTAGCCCCTCACCCATTGTATCTATTGTCTGAATTGGATGTGAGTTTTCCCTTTATAAACTCTTCCCTGTCTGATCTCTGGGCTGCAATTTCTTTGGGACTCTGGTCCACTCACAGTTGCTGACTTCTGAACAAAGAGCCCAACCCGGTCTCTGAGGGGTGCTCTTCTGCATCTTCTGAAACTCCCTTACAACAATTCCAGTTCCAGTCAGTGATGGTGCACGGGCAGGATAAATACTAAGAACTTAATAGTGAGTAGCAACATTTAAAGAACAAAGAGTTTTCTCAAAGCTCAGGATGTTTAGTCCTCCTCACAACAGAGTCCTTCTCCATCTGCCTACACACCCACCAAATAACCCTGCTGGCACCCTTGATATTTCCCTAACTTCTCTGTCCTCCAAAAGACCCTCACTTCCCAGTTTGGGAAATTCCCTTAAAACTCTCTGGGAATTTTCTCCTGAAGTTTTCCTAGCTTTTACCTGCTCTGTTTGTTTTTCCTGGGTTAGCCTTGTCCCCAAATCCTGACGTTATTTGTTTGATTAATAAAGAGGTTCTACGTGACAGAAGCTGGGATCACAGGAGCTTACTTTAATGTCTCCTACCTGTGTAAACACACAAAAAAGGAAGGGGCCAGTGGGGCTCTAACTCTCCCACTGCCCGCATTCGGTAGTCTCCAGCCGCTTCCCCCACCCTGGGGAGATTGATGGCGATGATGAGGCAGGCGAAGGAAGGAAAGAGGGCCAGGCTGGTTGGTCTCAGTTGCAGTTTATTCCCATCTCCGTTCCTGTTCTGCTTCTCTCTCGCCCCCGCTCACTCTCACTTCTTTTGCCTTGAGCTCTGCTTCGGTATCTCCCCTGCTTCTGTCTGTCTCTCTGCCTCTGTCTCTGTAGTCTCTCCTCTGGTCTCTTCCCACCGCTCTGTCTCTGCTTCTGTGTCTTCTTCTGTCTGTGTTGTCTCTTTCGCTTCTGTGTCTTCCCGTGTGTCGTCTTCTTCCTCTGTCTCCTCTGTCTTCTTCTCCTCCTGTCTTCTTCCTCTATCTCTCCTTCTGTCTCAGGTCTTAGTTTATATAGCAAATTACATAGGACAGTAGCACAAAGGTGGGTTTAACATTAACAAATCAACAAAGAAGGGTAAGACCATTTCTCGAGGCGATTAACTGTTGGATATCATTGGTTTGTCCTTTCCCCCTTGCCACAAGGAGCTTAGGTTTATCAGTCACACCCATCAAAGTGTTCCCGAGTCACTCCCATTCCTTTGTTTATCTGTAACCATTTCTACCAGTTTATCTGCTCTTCCCTTAATCAAACTCTGTTAATTGGTAAGGTCAGAACTTTCTAGGACACTGAATATTATAACATTGCCTTTCTCTCCTCTTTATGCCTTTTGAATAATTTACTTTAAAGCTATGTCTTTTTTGTATAGACACAAGAAGACAATATTATGTTTTTATAACTTAAGACTTAATTGGCCTCGAATATTATTCCCTCCTGGGCATCTGCTTTCTCCACTTAAGCCTCAGTTGCCCTCAGTTCCTAGCACCCCAAAGTAGGGTCCCCGACGTGGGACAGGAAGGATCCAGGGCAAGCGGTGAGTTATGTGCTACCCTGGCATCGAGATGGGCCTGGCCAAAGTGCCTAATTCTTAACTATAAGTTAAGAGCTTGATCATAGACAAATGCTGTCATGATCCAATAGTAATTATGAGACTGGGACCCTGCCAGGGATAGGAAAGACTGATCTGGCCTGAGCACTGTAGTCTGAGATTGAGATAGCCCCAGGAGAGCAATTCTATAAGCTTTAATGCATCTCTTATTGTGTCCATACAAAATAATTAATATTATGAATTCTTATATGTTTGCTGGCTGAGGAGAAGAGAAACACATTCATGGGACTCTGCCCTTGGGTGGATCCTCCTGCTGAAAGAGAATTAAGTCCTAGGAGAAGCATCCCCTGAGGGAAAAGAACCTTACCCTATTGCTGACCACACCTATGTGTATGCCCCAACCCCCTCATGCTGTGGAGATTTAACTAGGCTGTAAGAGTGGGTTGGGGGCCAGATCCACGGGGGCCAGATCCACAGATCGAGAGAGAGAGACCGAGAGCCGGGAGAGAGGCAGAGAGAGAGAGAATGAAGTAGGATGGGGGAGAAAGAAGCAGGAGGAGAATCAGAGGAGAATGGAGATGGACATGAAATAAACCGATCGAGCAACCAGTTTGGCCTTCTTCCTTCCTTCGCCTGCCTCGCCGCCTGCGTGCCCTTTCTTTTTATTTTTGTGTTTTACACAATTAACAAAATCTCATCTAAGGAAATCTCATCTAAGGAGATCCACTCAAGGGTGGGGGTCCAAACAAGGGTGTGTTAGGGTGTGAGCTAGTAATCTACTTAAATAGTTATAGTAAATCTACTTCTAATATTCTAGCAATGTCATTCTATATGAGCACAGTAAGAGATATAACCTTAAAGTCTGGTTCTTCCTGAGGACATTCACTATATAATCCAGACCAAAGTCCTCAGGCCAGGTTAGTCTTCCTAACCCCAGCAGGGTCCTAATCTCGTCATTACCTTTGGATCATGATAGCATTGTCCATGATCATGCCCTCAACTTATAGTTGAGTATTCTGGCACTTTGGCCTGGCCCATTTCGATGCCAGGGTAGCTCACAACTTGCCCTGGGTCCATTCCGTCCCTCGTCGGGACCCTGCTTTTGGGGTGCTAGGAACTAAGGGCAACTGAGTTAAGAAAACAGATGCCCAGGAGTAGATATTATTGGAGTCAATCAACTCCCAAGTTACAAAGCATTAACTGTCTTCCTGTGTCCATACAGAAAGGACATTGCTTTAAGGTAAACTATGCAAAAGACACTAACTTACAGTACAAATTCAGAGTCCTTAGAAGGATCTGATCTTAGGGAAAAGGTGATTAACTGGTTGGGAAGGAGGGTGCAGAGAAGAGTTTAAACAAAGGAATGGGAGTGTCTCCAGAGCACTTAAACCTAAACTCCTTGTGGCAAGGGAGGAAGGACAAACCAATGTTATCCTACATTACCCATGAGAGAAAGAAATTTTAAACAAATAAGTATGCAAATTTAGTCTCATTAAAAAAAAATCTTTCAAGCTACCAGGAAATGGTATATAAGTTAGTGGCAGAGGTGATTTGGTTCTAAGATTCAAGTGTTAAGATAATAAAAACACTGGCATGTATGTGTGCATATATACAAAGACCCAATCTTCCAGGCTCTGGAGCATGAATTAGAACAGCTAAATGTCCCCAGCATTTAGACCTGAAGCAACTCTACAAAAAAGTAGTTAATGACCTTATAAAACAACCCCATTTTTCTCACCTGAAGCCCAGATCTTAGGGTCCAGGCAACAGAGACACTGGAAAGTAGGGAGGCACAAACTCTCTGCCCATGGTCTCTGCCCAGATGTCTGGTTGACTCTTCCAGCACAGGGAAGATTTCAAAGAAGCCAAAGCCAGTGAGCCCTTGAGTTCCACCAGGCCAACAGCCAAGGAACCCTCCAAGGTACCAAATAGAATATTGAGCATATTGAGGCTGGAGCGATAGCACAGGGGGTAGGACGTTTGCCTTGCATGCGGACGACCTGGGTTCAATTCCCAGCATCCCATATGGTCCCCCGAGCACCGCCAGGAGTAGTTCCTGAGTGCAGAGCCAGGAGGAACCCCTGTGCATCGCCAGGTGTGACCCAAAAAGCTAAAAGAAAAAAATATCAAAGCAGTATCTTAATTTCAAATTTTCAGCCAAATCTGTTTAATTCTTTGCTTAACTGTAAAAAACCAATCCAGAGACCAATATAGTAATGTGAGCCATTAGAATGTAAAACAGAAAAAAACTTAAGTATTGATGGATATGTTCAAAAAAGTAAAAGAAAATGGTAGTCATTTTGAATAAAAAAAGATGAAAAAAATGAAAAACTGGATGAAAAGAGAAATAGAAACTATAAAAAAAGACCTAAATGGAAACTTTCAAACTGAAGGCTCATGTGGACAGACTTAACAGAAGAACTAAGACAAGACAGAGTAACATGAGGCCTGATAAAATCTGAATGAGAAAAAGGATTGAGAAAAATTTAAGAGCATCAGAGAGCTTGGGGTGTTGTCATATGGTGTAGTCTGTGCAATGAGTATATATAACCAAATTTTCTCTAATTTGGCAAGAATTAATGTTTATATTCTCAAAGCTCAAGGAGAATAAATGCAAAGAAAATAATGCTTAGCACATAAGCATGGAATGACTGGTAGAACAAAAAGAAACTCTTCACTGGTGGAAGAAAGTTGACATTGGTAATGGAACAACTGTATGTCAAAAACCCAATTATGAATAACTTTGTAGTTCGTAGTGCTTCAATAAAATGAATTTTTAAAAAAGAAAATCTTAAAAGCGGCCAACAATAATGGACTTCCTACCAAGGATATTGCAGATTTCACCTGAGAACAATAGAGACAAAAGACAGGGAAGCTGCCTTTGTGTAACCCAAATCTAAAATGGAGTTATGTATCCAACCCATGTCTCAGCTCCAAAGGGAGTTATGAATACAACCCAATGTCGTTTGGAGCTAAGGAAAAATAAGAGTTATAGATTAAGGAATTCAAGAGTTTTTCAGTTCTGACCTGAACTACAAGACATGTCAAAATCAAGTTAGCAATAATTTTAGAAGTAAACATAGTAAATCCTGAATCCAAGGGTTACAAGGGGCTAAGTTTTGTGTTTAACCTAGTACCAAACATTAAATATTTTAAATTAAAACTAAGCAGAAAATTATCCTAAGGAAACAATCATATAAAAATGTTCATTACAGGGGGCCCAGAGAGATACATCAACTGAAGTTTGGGGTTCTATTGCTGTCACCACATGCTCTACCGGAACTAATCCCTGAGCATGTACATGTGTCACCCCAAAGTCCCCCAGTTTTTTTCTGTGGGGTCAGGGAGATACTTTAAGGAGCTCAGTGACGTGCTTCGTGGGCCTTGAGTGGCCTCCACCACTGGGAGTGGTTCCAACAAAATGTTTGCCATGACAATCTAGCAGCATAACAGAAGGAAATTTCCAACAGGTCAGTTAGCAGTGCGGAGGACAGACTCAGGAGTCCCTAGTCTGAGGCCCATCTCTGACATTAACTTACTGACTTTGGACTAGTGTCTTAAGTACTCTAGGCCTCAGTTTACCTTCCAAGAACTGGAGAAAAGCCATAGTCCCCATCACCTAGTGGCTCAGGTGTTAAGTCGGGCAGCATTCAGCCAGCTCAGAGCAGCCCTGGGCAGGGCGAGTCTGCGTTCCGTGGAGTGTTGACTGGACAGGGCCTCTGTGAGTGCTTGTGCCCAGGGAAGCACCCGGCACTGTCTTGTACGAGCAGCTTGGGTTATGCCATCCACAGATGGCGCTGAGACCACCTATAAAGAGGCCCGTTGGCATGAAGGCAGGGGAAAGGCAGGAGATCCTCTGTAGGACAGGACCCTCTACGCAAAACCAAAGAAATGGACACATTCATGTCTTTAAATGCCTGTTCTTGTTATGCAATTATAGCAGGAGGACAGAGTTACGTCATTCTCCTTCCTGGACCTCTGTGTGCACCCTCTTTTTTTCCCTACCCAAGAACAAGCCCTTTCACATAGAACAAACCTTCCTTGCAGTGAGGCCTCACTCTTTTTTTTTTTTTTAAATTTATTTATTTTTAATTAGAGAATCACCGTGAGGGTACAGTTACAGATTTATACACTTTTGTGCTTATACTTCCCTCATACAAAGTTTGGGAACCCATCCCTTCACCAGTGCCCATTCTCCACCACCCGTAAACCCAGTGTCCCTCCCACCCTCCCCAATCCCATCTCCCCCCCACCCCACCCTGCCACTGTGGCAAGGCATTCCCTTCTGTTTTCTCTCTCTAATTAGCTGTTGTGGTTTGCAATAAAGGTGTTGAGTGGCCGCTGTGCTCAGTCTCTAGCCCTCATTCAGCCCGCAACTCCCTTCCCCCACATGGAGAGGCCTCACTCTTGGCCTACAACATCTCCACAACAGAATCCAGTGGGCAGCATACCCAGAGCATAGACATGTGGGCACAAGCATCGTTAGGGCAAAAAAATAAAACAAAGTTAATCTCTGAAAATGAACAAATGCTATGTCTGGCTCCATGAGAATATTTATATTTGACAGAAAGAAAATGATTTTTCATAATTTGGTACGCATGGAAAGAAAACCTGTTAAAAGTTATCTTTGTATGGTGGTGTTACAGAAACTTGTATTTTCTTTGTTATATTTTCTGTAATGAATGCATGTACTTTATACTGAGTACATATATTCAAACTATATAGCTTACAAACTATGCATTCTTATACAGTTCAGAATATCGTGTACAACCAAAAGTAATTTATAAGAACACAGGTTGAAAGGGGAAGTTTTGACCATTTTCTCCTCCCCCGCCCTCCTCCAGGGAAGCCGTTAGCGAGGACATACCAGCAGAGTCTCTACGATTAACTCTGCCGTGGTTTACAGCTTAGGCAATCCACGCCCAAGTTCCTGCTCCTCGTCTCCCAGTTTCCCTCAGGAGCGCTCAGGAGGCAACTGTCTTATTTACAGATGATTTTCATTGCTTAGATCCCACCTGGGCTTTGCCCAGGCACTTTCGGAGGCAGAGCAGAGCCCAGGATCCACACACAGGCAGAGTGGAGAGGGAAAACCAGGCATTATGCACAGACCAGAACCTTCCAACACAGGCAGCGGACAAGATGTGCTCACCAGCCTACAGCCTCTAACGTGTTAAAATAATTTAATTGGGTATTTCACGGTGCATTTTGCATTATTATGGCTCCCTTTGGATGCAACAAATGATTTGCTTCAGTAATAGAGTCCCAAGTAGTGGCATTATGTGATTAAGTAAGTGAGAACATCAACCATTAAATTCAGTTCAGTCATGCTTACATTCATCTTATTTCTTTTTATAATTTAGATTTTTCTGCTAGTATGTAATCACCTGAGACAATTTTTTTAAAAAGAATATATACTTCTTATTTGATCAGAACAGTGTGAAGAAAAGTTCCAGGACCAGTGACTTATACACAATTGATTCATTAATTCCCTAAATATATTTTGGGATGACCTAGAACGAAAAATTTTATTTATTTATATTTTTATTGTTTGGCTACATCCAACTGTATTCAGTTCTTACTCCTGGTTCTTTGCACAGGGATCACTTTGGGTGGGATCAGGAGATCACATGAGATGTCAGAGGCTGAATTCCGGTGGGCCATGTGCAAGGCAAGTGTCCTACCCTCTATATTATTGCTCCAGCCACACAGATTTTATTATAATAGATTTAAGGTTTACCTCTTACTCTCTAGTCAACATAAGTATTTCATTTTTTCTATTTCATTTTAAATACTATATTCCTTTTCTTTTTTGTGAATTTTTAAAAATATATTAAAGCACTGTGATTTACAAAGTTATTCATAGTTGAATTTTAGATGTACAGTATTGCATCAGCATCCCACCACCAGTGTCAACTTCCCTCCACCATGTTCCCAGGTTCCCTCCCATACATTTCCACCTCCAGCCTGCCCACTCAACAGACAATATTTTTTTTCTTTTCATGTTTTTTTAAAAAATTTTTAATTAGAGAATCACTGTGACGTACAATTACAAACTTATGAACTTTTGTATTTGCATTTCACTCATACAGTGATCATTTACCCATCCCTCCACCAGTGCCCATTCACCTCCTCCAATGATCCCAGTATCCCTCTCACCACTCCCACCCCATCCCCCACCACCCCACCCTGCCTCTGTGGCAGGGCATTCCCTTTTGTTCTCTCTCCTTTTGGGTGTTGTAGTTTGCAATAGAGGTACTGAGTGGCCTTCATGTTCGGTCTATAGTCTACTTTCAGCTCGCATCTTCCAACCCTAATGGGTCCTCCCAACATCCTCTACTGGGTGTTCCCTTCTCTAACTGAGCTGCCTTTTCCCCCAGCATGTGAGGCCAGTTTCCAAGCTGTGGGGCAGACCTCTTGGTCCTTATTTCTACAACTCTTGGGTGTTAGTCTCCCATTCTGTTATTTTATATTCCACAGATGAGTGCAATCTTTCTATGTCTCAACAGAATTTTTTTTTTCTTTTTGGGTCACACCTGGCAATGCACAGGGGTTACTCCTGGCTCACGCACTCAGGAATCACTCCTGGCGGTGCTCAGGGGACCATATGGGATGCTGGGAATCGAACCCCAGTCGGCTGCATGCAAGGCAAAAGCCCTACCTGCTGTGCTATCGCTCCAGCCCCTCAACAGAAAATTTTTAAGTGATATAATTCTGAGCATTTCTCTTCACTTTCAGTTGCTACAGTTGAAGTCTCTTTCATTAAGTGGAGGAACCATTCATGTTTAAGGCAAAGAATATTCTCCAGAGTCTGTATTGCCACCCAAAAATATTTCAAATGATATTTTTCTGGGCCCCACTACTTATAGTTTATTATACTTGCTCACATGGCTGCCAACAGCATAGATGTCAAACCTAGGTCTTCGTTAGCTCCTTACCTGTGTGGTGCACCAGTGCGCAGAGGTGAGATCAGCAGAATAAGACATTCGAAGCTTCAGTGTCCTAAAGCATGTGCTGACCTCTGCTGGGACATTGGTGCCCTAAGACTCTGAGTGCATCATGTCCACAGTATTATTTTGTATATTGTAAATAATTATATTTCATTAGTTGGGGGGATTGGAGCGATAGCACAGTGGGTAGGGCATTTGCCATGCACGTGGCAGACCCAGATTCGATTCCTCCTTCCCTCTCGGAGAGCCGGGCAAGCTACCAAGAGTATCCTGCCTGCATGGCAGAGCCTGGCAGGCTACCCATGGCATATTCGATATGCCAAAAACAGTAACAACAAGTCTCAATGGATATGTTACTGGTGCCTGCTCGAGCAAATCGATGAACAACGAGATGACAGTGCTACAGTGCAGTGCAGTATTGTTTGGGGGCTCACAATATGTACTCCCAGAATCTTGTACAACTATACTTTAGAATCCTCTTCTTCAGAGTAATTAGTTTTCAGGCAGGTGCATCTGCTCCATATTGGGGACATAGGTGGTGTCTGAGGCAATGGTTGGGGTACTTCTGCTCTCAGGGATCTTGACGGACACTGGGAATAACTGCAGACAATGCTGCTTGTTTACAACTGAGATGGGCACTGCAGCATCTGGTGGGCAGGCAGTGGGAGAAGGGTTGGGTCTTCAGGGCACAGGACCATCCCACGGGGAGGAAGTCTCTGCCTAGCAGCCACTATACCAAGGGAGAGAAGACCTGCTAGAAGGGCCACGAGTCCTGGAAACCCAGACCCTTATGGGAAACACATCCCAGGAAGGAAAAAAGCAACAAATAAAGGAAATCTTTGTGTTTCACATAATTCATCCAGTCAACAGTCAACTTTTACTAAGCCCTCTGTGTACTGACCATTAAGGTCATGGCACTCAGAGTCACTACTTTCATGCGTTAGACATAAAGTCAGTTAAATAGCAGACAAAAGTGCTTCTGAGCTCAGCTGCATGCAGCACTTTGACCAAACAGAAGTTGGATTTAACCAGACAGAGATACCTGAGTGACCGTCCCAGCACCTACAAGATCCTGGTGTGACAAGGTCACAGACACTGTCCACTTCTTATTACTGACACATTCATCTCATTTCTTTCCTCACAAGCTGTCTGTATACTGCAATATATAGCTAGCAGCCTATCTTTTTCCGGGGGGCGGGGAGGGTTGCATATCCAGTGATTCTCAAGGGGCCACTTGAAGCTCTGGGGACCAAACCCAGGCTGGCTTTGTGTAAGGCCAGCATCCTCCCTGCTGTGCTCTCTCCAGCCCCCCATGCACTATACCTTTTAAGTGGAAAGGATTTTCTAGAAATCCCAAACGTTTCGCTTCTTTCACAGCAGTGTCCTGAATGAAGCCATATGACCGTGCAGTTCATAAGAGTCTGGGAAGGCAAATATTCTTTACTGGGCACATGCTTGCTCTCAGGAAAATCAGATTTAATAAGGAAGAAAGGAGGAAAGGCTATTGGGAGGTAATTAGCAGTGCCTGCCACAAGTGCAGAGGTGCAAGAAAGCAGGGTTCGGGAAGTGCCAAGGGAGCATGCTAAAGAGGCTTACAGCCATCCCTGGTCACCTGGGGAGCACAACATTTCCACATGGAAGTGGAGACTGTAATGTAAGCAAGCAATGTGTCTGGGCATGTGTGAATGCACTGTGTGTACACACATGTGAGTATATGGTGAAAGTGTGGGGGAGTATGCATGAATGTGTATTGCATTATGTGGAAATGCATGCTATGAATGTGTGCATAAATATG
Organism: Sorex araneus; assembly: GCF_027595985.1. NCBI lineage: Eukaryota > Metazoa > Chordata > Mammalia > Eulipotyphla > Soricidae > Sorex > Sorex araneus. The sequence continues at coordinate 162,004 of NC_073305.1, read as the reverse complement.
GATGCACAAGCGTGTGCATGTGCATGTATGGGTGCATGTGCACATGCACATGTGTATGGTGTGAATGTGTGCATGGTATACACCACTTGGATTATGAGTAGAGTGCACAGATGGATATGTGTTGTGTGTCCATATGAATTAGTGCACATGAATGAATACAAGGGAGTATGCACGAAGTTTGGGCTTATGTGTGCGAATACGCACTGTGTGACTATTTGCACGTGTTTGAATGTGCAAGAGTAAGGGCATGGGATGGATCAACAACATGTGGTTTCAGCAGAAGAAGTTGTATGTACTAAAGCCACAATGGGAGGTACAGGCAGTGGTGATGGAGGGACGGAAGGGCAAGGAGGGTGAGACTGGTCGCAATGAGACTGTGTAGAATCCTGAGGGCCAGACAGCAACAGCTAGTCGATTTCGAGCAGGGAAGTACCACTACTGAACGTCTATTTAATTAAAGAACCATGATTTACAAACTAATTGATAGTTGAGTTTATGCATACAATATTTCAACACCAATCCCTCTACCGTGCCAACTTCCCACCCCCAGTGTTTCCATATTCTACCCCAACCACACCACCCTACCCCGACTTGTCACCTTGACAAGCACATTACAAATTTCTGGTGTATGCAGCTTAGATCTCATGTCTCCAGTGTTGTTGAGTCTGTGTTTTGGGTAGATGGCTCTCCCACTCTCCCATATCGCCAGGGTGACTGGAGCCCTCACCTCTGCTGGCCTTGTACTTCCCTTTCTCGTCTTCTTCCTTCCTCCCTTGATTTCTTTTCCTCTCCATCCTTCTCTTTAAACTGAGGCCAAGGGTCATGAGGGAAAAACAAGCACGAAAATTTGTGAATCTGTAACTGTACCCTCACTGTGACTCACTAATTAAAAAATAAATTAATTAAAATAAAAAATAAAGATTTCTGAAGTTAAAAAAAATACTGGGGCCAAGGGTAATCTAGGCACCCCTTTTACTACAATACATTTTCGCATCCAATTATTCTGTATGCCAAGATAAGAGAGATTACCCTGTGTTTGTCTTTATTCTTCTGGCTTACTTCACTTAACTAGATATCTTCCGGTTCCAACCAATTTGCAGCAAGTTACATGATTTAATTGTTACTTGTAGTTGTATAGTATTCCGTTATGTAGATGTACCATATTTTCATAATCTATTCATATACTGCTGGATGGATATCTAACAACAAATGAAAAGATTGACTATATATTAATATATTGGTTGACTGTATGTCCTAGCTGTTGTACTAAGTGCAACAATGTATAATGGTGTGTATATACCCTTTTGATTGTCCTTTTTATGTCCTTTTTAATACTTTTCATATCCTGGGGGTAGCACTGTAGCACTGTCATCCTGTTGTTCATCGATTTGCTCGAGCAGGCACCAGTAATGTCTCCATTGTGAGACCTGTTGTTACTGTTTTTGGCATATCGAATACGTCACGGGTAGCTTGCCAGGCTCTGCCGTGCGAGCAGGATACTCTTGGTAGCTTGACGGGCTCTCCGAGAGGCATGGAGGAGTCGAACCCATGCCTGCCACATGTAAGGCAGATGCCCTACCCGCTGTGCTATTGCTCCTGCCCACACACAATGATACTGTCCCTTTTTAAAAAGGACCACGTCCAACAGTTCTCGGGGCTACTTAGTGCCAGGGACTGCTGCGGGAGGTGCTCAGGGGACCTTGCAGTGCTGGGGATCAAGCCCAGCACCCCACGTATAAAGCATGTGCTTCACCCCTTTGAGACACTCCTGATTTTGTCCATCTGAGGAGCTGAAGAAACTGAGGCTCTAGTTAGAAATTTTCAGGCAACTGGGGCTGGAGAGACAGGACAGAGGGGAGAGTGCTTGTCATGCACACAGATGACTTAGGTTTGATCCCCAGCACCCTGGGGGTAGAAGCCCCAAAGTGGAATTTATAGGTCACATGGCAGTTCAATCCTAAGTTTACTGAGAACTCTCCATACTGTCTTCCTGAGGGGTTGTACCAGACAACATCGTTACAAGCAGTGAATGACAGTTCCTTTTCCATCATATCCCTGTCAACACAGATTGCTCCTACTAGGTTTGATATGTGCCATTCTCACTGATGTGACATGGCATCTCACTATCCTCTTGATTTGGATTTCTCTGATGATAATTGATGCTGAGCATGTTTTCATGTGAGTCATAGGTAATATACTGGAGACAAGTTCCTGAACCACATGATGACTTTGGTTTCCTTGGTCCTTGAAGGTGTTGCATTCTGGGGCTAGTTTTTCCCCCCATGATTCATTACACAAAGGTTGATCACTGATCCAGCTCTCAAGGTTTGACTATCATGACACCAAATGCCATATGCTTGAGAAATATCAAACTCACGATCCCCAGCACATTCCTGGCCCTAATGTGGGTCCTTCTCTAAACTCATGGTCACCTTGACCTGCCTCCCTCAGGTGACATGGAGTCAAGGGACACTTCTCAGCACAAGGCTTCTCAGAAGACCTCACCTTTCCCCTGGGTCTCACCCCAGGGTTTTCCTCTGTGCAGGTTCCTAGAACAGGGCTATGGTCCAGCCAGTACTATAAAACATTTGTGGGATGGGTGTCAAATTCTCCACCAGCAAGAAAGAATGGAGGGCAGGGGAACAGTGATATGAGATAAAATGATAGACACCATAAGTGTTTACATATATGCAGACATATATGTATATGATAGCTTGTGTGGTGATGATACTCTGAACATGTAACAGTATATGCAGATATCAAATCATCACACACCCAAATTAGCACAGTATACCATGTCAATTCTATCTCAAGACAATCAAGTAGGCACTGTGCATCTCTGTGACGCATGTGAGATGTGCTGTTAGCCCATGTTCTCCCTAACATCTCCCTTCCCTTGTGCCTCACACTTTGAGACAACTTTGAGACAGTGTTTCATGGAGGAAGTAATTTCAATATTAGTTGAACCTATATCCAAGACGTTGACCCCCAAACAGAGGGGGACTCATTTCACACCAGGAACTTGCTCTTCTCTCAGGAAGGACCTAATAGACTCAGTTCTGGGTGGAGCAGACCAAACTTTGCAGACACGGGAGGCAGACAGTGGAAGCCCTCAGCAAGACTGCAGCCTTGTCCTGGCTCCTCTTGTCCCTACCGCTGGGAATCAGGCTGTATACTCCCCGCTTCAACTCTGCCACCTTCTCTCTGCTGTGCCCTTCAAGCCCTGTGGCACTAGTGCTGGCGTCTGGTATCTACTCGGGACTGAGCATTGCAGGGGATCTGCTGCAGGAACACACAGTGAAATGTTCCAGCATTCCGCTGGGCAGATGAAGAAGGCAAGGGGCACCACGTGCCCAAACTCTGAGGAACGAGGCGCCTGGCTAGAGGCTCTAGAAGGAGAACAAAACACAGTCTCAAGAACGGTGTGACATGTTCCCTGCTGCCTTCCCCTTCCCACTCTCCTCAGAGTCTCCAGTGTTTATGCAGACACTGTGTGTGTGTGTGTGTATGTGTGTGTGTGTGTTGAAAGGGGTGAGTGTTGGTGGTGGAGTGAGTCAATTCCTAAAGAAATGGCAACATAAGAGTAGTCACCAGAATCCCTTCTGCTTTAGAAAAGCTTGCTGCAGTATAAAAGGTCAGGACACAAACCCTCAGCTTTCCAGGAACCTAGGAGGAGGCTGAGGTATGGGCGCAGAGAAGTTGGAAGTTGGCAGGTACACTGAAAATACCCCACACCCACCTGCTCCCTTATGGAGTTAACAGAAGTGTCGCAGGTCAGCAGTGGTATCAGCCTCCCAGAAAACTGGGGACAGATATGGCATTGCTGGTGAGTGCGAACTCAGTCTATGACTACACAAAAGCAACAGAGCAGGAAGCCCTGCACCTCTATTTTTTTTCAGACTTTAGGGTCAGCTCCAGTGAGCTCACGGACCCGCTGGTTTAGACCCGCTGGTTTATGTAGTACAGTATCACTCCCCTACTGATCCCAACATTGTGAGTCATTGTTTAAGTTGACAGAGGCATTAAGGACAGTTAGTAAGCACATCAAAATTCAATGGATGCTTGAACAGGAGGTTCATGACAATTTCCTATTTTATTTTTGACTGTGTCCTGCACCTCTTATTGAGGAGAAAGCACAATCTATGGGAGCATCTGGGTCATAGAGCTTTCTAGCAGTGGATAGGGCACATTTCCTGTCGACGGCTTCTATTGATGGTATTGGCCAAGGCCCACTCACTCCTGTGCTGCATGGTAGAGTCAAATCCCGAGAAGACTCTCCTGGAGGTTGTCGATGTCACTGTGGACCCCAGGCAACAGTCCCAGTATGGTCCCTACACCAGCTCAGAAGAGCCTCGGCTGGCACAGAGGAGCCTCGTGGCTAGACATCCGGCTGCAGACGTGTTGGCAGAGCCATGGGGGAACATTCAGCACAGGTGTCTCTGGCTGAAAGTGCTGTTACAGGCAGCAGCTCCCGAGGAAAGGCAGGAAGCATCCCCACAGGCTACATCAACTTCCCTAAAGCTCTCTGCTTCGTCACGGGAAGGGGCGAGTAGGTAGGGTATGTAGAGGGCCTGCGCACCTCTGCTAGGCCTCAACTTCTGGAAGGAACAACGAAAGCGACAGCGATACCTCGGCTAACAGAGGGCTCTCTGAACTTGCAAGGCTCTCTAGGAAACCCTTCCCGTTAATCCCAGAAACACGTCCATCTGCAGAGTCTGGGCAGCCCTTCCATCCACTCATCAGGGGTTTCTAACAAGGGAGCTTCCACGTCCCCTAATAAGAGGGTCTGCCAGAAGCTCGATTTTTCCTGAAGCCCGAGAGATGTGAGGTCCCTGCTCGCCTGAGGGGATGGAGGTGGGGGAGTGTGGCTGCCCTGCGAAAAGACCCTAGGGTGTCGCACCGCACCAGTCACTGACAACTCATAATACGCGTCCAGGAGCCTCGCATCAAGCCCCCACTCTCCAACCCCTCCCAGGGTCTTTTTGTTGTGACAGACTGTCTCCCTGACATACTCATCTCATTAGAGACAACTCTCTGCTCAGTTCTTAATGGACTTTACAAATCGGCCACCCTCCCTCTAGGGTGAATCATTATACATTTGCTATTCATTCCAGGAATTAGTTGCCAAGAATGACAACATGATCAGAACCACTGACAGACAGGAGGATCCTTTCCCATGACATCTCAGGAGGGGGACCGTCTGAGATGGTGTTTGATCTTTAATTAGGAAGAAGCAACTGCCCCCTTTCCAGCGGGAGAAATGGAGCTGCAGCAAGTGTGCCGGCCCCTCTGAGAATCCCGCAGCCCCTGTGCTCAGTTCAGCAGTTCACAGACACTCAGTGGCTCTCCCTGTGACAGCAGATGTCAGCCCCAACGAGAGCAGAGAGAATGGGGTGGTTGCTGTGGAACTGCCCTGCCTTCCAGGTGTCCCTGCAGTGCTACCTGCGGGCAAGCCTCTGTGATGTTCCCCCTTTAGGTGCCGAGAGTAGCTCTCCTCTCACCAGCCCACAGCTCCAGTGTGTGCACTAGAAATCACAAAGCATTCTTGCTGCCGGGGTAGCCATGGCAGAAGTTCCACCAGCAAAGCATCACCAAGTTTTGTAAGCCGCAGAGGATCCAGCTAGAGTGAAAGAGAAAGATGAGTCATCAGCGTGTTCCCACTTGGGTGGTTCCCTTATGTGTGCATCAGGAATGCAGCCTGTATGCTTTACTGGGAGGGCAGGCTGAGATCAGAGCACACTTGATGAGCTAAACTCACAACGCTGTGGGCACAGCCCTGCCATCTCCTACCGCTCAACCTCTCAGGACAGAAGAAAATAAGTCAAACTAATATAAGGCACTTTGAGGTGCTATTTGCTGCCTTGCAACCCAAAGTGTTCCAAAAGAGTTAGAACTCCAGTTAATTTGTACCCCATTGCATGTCTATGCTGCAGATGAAACCGTGGCCTGCTCTGATAGGCCCTCCACAGCAAGGGCCACACGATCCCAGATAGGGCTGCCCCTCACAGACCTCTTTCTTGAACTGTCAGCTGGAAGCTGTTCCCACAGCCTCTCTCCAAGTGCCAGCCCCTATGTGGTATCACAGTCTTCCTTCAGCAGAACTTTCAACACCCAGAGTCTCTTAAAGTCCTTGCTTCTGGATTACAGTTAGATCTCTAAATTAAGATAAAATCTTTAAGGAAATAAATTAGATATGATGTTTGATCTATATACAAAAGTCTTACAAGATAATGTTAGCAAAATATTACCCCCAAAAGATTTTGGGCTGGAGATAGTACAGCAGACAAGATGCTGGCCTTGGTGCAACCAATGTAGGTTCAATTCCAGCACGTATGTGATCCCTCAAGCCTTTTCAGGCATCACAGAAGCAGATGTAAGCCCTGAGTTCAGCCAGGTGTGCCCTGCATGTGGCCGACCTGGGTTTGATTCCCAGCATCCCATATGGTCCCCCAAGCACCACCAGGAGTGATTCCTGAGTGCATGAGCCAGGAGTAACCTCTGTGCATCGCTGGGTGACCCCAAAAGCAAAATAAATAAATAAATACAATTAAAACAAGTTTGTACCTGACTCCCCTGACCTGGGCTTGCTTCTCATCTGTCTCTTCTCCCCCTCCCCTCCATTCTTTCCTTCTCCTCCCTATACTCTGTGGCCAAAGTTGATCAGGGCATCTTCCCAATAAAACATTGCATTCTTTCATTCAGTTATCCTAAATTCATATGAGTGATATCATCATGTGTTTATCCTTCTTCTTCTGACTTACTTCATTTAACAATGTGTCTTCCAGTCCCATCCATGTTGCCATGAATTGCATGCTTTCATCATTCTTTATAGTTGTGTAGTGTTCCATTGTATATATATGCCAGGTCAGGGAAGTCAGGTATAAAGGTGATGTTAAGAAATGATAGAGCCAAATATCCAAACCCCAGAGTCAATAACATTGAAATTAAGAGCCCCAAACTTAAAAACCTAGAAAGGTGCCTTTCAAGGGACAGGCCTTGGCAGGTTGGGGTGTGAGTGCGTTATATGGGAGGGAACCCGGGAACACTGGTGGAGGGAAGGTGACACTGGTGGTGGCATGGTGCTAAAGCATTGTATGTCTAAAAGTCAACTATGACTAACTTTTTAAATCATGGTGCTTTAATATAAAACTTGAGAATGTTTTTATTTTAGTCACTGCGATGTGCTATTTCACAATACTGTCAATGTTAGGCTTTCTGTCATTCGACATTCCAATTCCCCTGTCTCCACCTGAGTACGTTTCACTCCATCATTGTCTCAGGGTCCCCCCCACAACACATCTCAGAACCTCACTTCCCACCCCCATGTCTCACTGCGATGGTAAGCTCCTTTCTGAGCCAAGCTCCTAGATTCTGTTGCTGTTGGACAACTTGTTAGCTTGGTTCTTAGTTTTGTGAGAGTATCCACACTGTTTTCCAAAAGGATTGAAACAATCAACATTCCTACTAGCCATAGATGAGGTTTCCTTTTCTTATGTCCACCCCAAAACTGGTTTTTCATTCTTTTTTATTGCTGTGTGATCAGTCTCACTGGTGTGAGATGTTATCTCATTGTTATTGATGATGAATAGCACTGTAGCACTGTCATCCCATTGTTCATCGATTTGCTTGAGTGGGCACCAGTAACATCTCCATTGTGAGACTTGTTGTTACTGTTTTTGCATATTGAATATGCCACGGGGAGCTTGCCAAGCTCTGCTGTGCGGGCGGGATACTCTCAGTAGCTTGCCGGGCTCTCCGAGAGGGATGGAGAAATCGAACCCAGGTCTGCCATCCGCAAGGCAAATGCCCTACCTGCTGTGCTATTGTTATTGATGATAGCTTTCTAAAAATGGATTGTCCCACAACTTTTATACCTTGCTCCAAATTCAGAGTATGCAGAGAAAGTGAGAAGGGATTGAATGTTCTGCTTTCCTGCTAGGAGACAGCAATCATGATTTTAATGGCTAAACATTCTTTAAAATGATGACCAGCAAACTTTTCCTCAAAAATGAATAGCACCATTCTGATAACGGTATTCAAACAACAGAGTCTGTTGCAGTTTGATTTCCAGCATAATTTCCTCTTGTACTACAATAGCTGCCCTCATTTCTTATTAGTTTCAAAGCTAAAGAGACAGTTAGAGTTGAATTTATGGTCACTAGTTACTATCTGAGCTCTCTGCTCCAAACCAAAAGGATGGAGCTGGAAGCAAATGTCACTATGACAACCATTTATGTGGCTGAAATGGAAAAGCAAGAGCTGATGTGGAGGGAAAAAAAATGCTTGCACCTATAATTTTAAAATATATGGCAAATTTTATGTTTTCTTTTTAAGGCCAAGACCAGCACCTGCCCTCCATGTTCCCAGCCTCTGAATGTCTGTCTGTGTGTGTGTGTGTGAATAAAAGGGTCCTAATGAAACCATGAATAATATGTAAAGGGCTTCAGAACAAAGCATGGGGTCTCTGAATAGTCTATTTCACACACACAAAAGATATGCATGTGTCCTGAGCAGCCGCCCCTCATAGAAGCTCCATCTGCTGCTCCCACTGTGTATTATTTCCACCCCATCCCAACTTGAAAAAGTTCTGTTACCTCCTCTGCCCAGTAGACTATTCAAAGCACCACAGTGCTGCCTTTGTGAAACATCGGGTCAAACAGGTAATGAGTCATCTAGAGTCATGTGTGACCATGGCTGCTCATCACAATCCTCTTCCCCTGAAAACCTTCATGGGTAAAAGGCAAGCAGCCAGAAAGTTCCAGGCAGGACACCCTGTCCCGTGCTTGCCTAAGATGCAAATGCCTGCAATGCAGGGAGAAGAGCTCCCAGGCTGAGAGTGCTGAAGGACCAGAGCTGCACTATTCACGGAGGCGGGTGAGGTTCCACGGGAAAAGAGTTTGCTCAGACACTGCCCATGGCTCCGTCTCTCAGGCTCTGTTGGAAAACCTTGTCTGGTCCTCATGCCAGGTGACCATTCACTGACCTCCCTCCCTGGAGAAGGGACAATCAGCAAGGCCCCCACATGGTCAATAGACAGTCACAGCCTTTGTTCCCGTCCTGGGAAGGGGCACCCACACTGCCCGTGTGCAGCTGGATGGCATTAGGTCGTCACACTCCAAGTGAAGGGGAAGATTCTGAGCCAGGTTGGGCTTTCCTGTGGGGAACAGTAATATTCCACCCCACAATCCCGATTCCCATTCTCACCGTATCGACATCTTCCCACCAGGACCCTCCCGTTATCTCCCACAGTGAGCACTGTACCCTCACCACCATCCCCACAGCTATTCCCCACACCTTCACCATCCCCTCTCATTCCTGCCAGTAGCTTCCCCCAGTCCACCCTGGCCCCAACGCCACTCCAACCACCATCCTCAACTGCGGCTTCCAGCAGCTCCGCAGGCTTCAGGGAAGCCCTCTGCTCCTATGAGTGTAACCTCAGGGGTCACCTGTCTTTATTGTCTTTTCTGTCTTTATTCCCACTATGTTCTTATCACAGCATCTATTTCATGCAGAAATTCTGGGTCCCTCGGGCTTTGATTCAGCAGGCATGACACTAGGAAACTGTGGGGTAGGAGCCATGGCAGTTGTGGGTTGTCAGCTCTGCACTTCTTGCTGCCAAACTATGCAGCTCAAGCTTCAGTCCCAAACTCAATATCTCAGCTCAGACTATTCTGGAGGGTCCTTCCATTAGTCAGAACTATTCTGGAGGGTCCCTTCATGGCCACCACTATTACTGGACTGGTCAGAAGACATAACCAAACCAGGCTGTGGTCATAGAGATTTAACAGACGTAGGTAATTCCAGGGTAGTACTGCTACTTAATCAAGAAACCAGCAATCACATAGGGAGAATTCTTCCCCTCTTACAGGAGCTCAGGAAGGACTTCTGTGGCACCGGGTGAGGCGGCTGAGCTTAAAGGAAGGGGGTGTAAAGCCACCCTCTGGGCAGGTCACCCCACCCAGGACTGTCTACCAGGCTCCCTTGTGCCCTCACCCCACCGCCGACAGTTGCTGCAGAGGCCCTAGCAGCAGTAGTTGTATGGCCACATGGAGTTCAGCAGGCCCTGGTCAGGAAGCACAGCAAATGTGGTCACTTTGGCAGTTTCACACCAGGTGCAGAGGAGGGTAGGGCTCGGGCTGAGGCATAGTGACTTTCTTTGTGCTTGAGCTTATTGTTGCCCGTAGAGGCAGCCCCTTGGCCTGTGAGAACCACGATCCAGGGACAGTGGTTGGTTGACTGCAGTTGACACATGAGATTTGTGGGAGGGAGGACAGAGGGGAAAGGAAGAAAAGGAAATCCCTAGCATGTTCTTGTGGACAGCCCTGAAGAGCAGTAGGCAGTCTGAACAGCTTCCTCTAACCATCTGGTGCCCAGAGTATCTTTAACCAGGAAAAGAACGTGACCAAAGATTGGTTTGCTTCAAGGTCCTAATTCTCCTTTAAAACTTCCCACCACAGCTGCCCAAAGACAACGTTGCTGTGTTCACCATCCTGTTCTTCAGCTTGAGCCACACTGTCCAAATGACCACTTTTTCAGTGAAAGTTCAGGGCAAGGCCATGTCTCCCAGCCACAGACCCCACTGTTACCTGGTTAAAATTTCTATTCTGGTGGGCCAGAGAGATAGCACATAGAGTAGGTGCTTTGCATACAGCTGGCCTATACTCGATCCTCAGTACAGCCTAGGGTCCCTGAGCACTACCAAAAATAATTCCCGAGCAGAGCCAGGAGAAACCCCTGAGCATCTCCAGGAGTGCACCCCCCAAACCATAAATAAATAAATATCATATTCTGATCAACTACAAAGAGAAATAGCAACTTCACATGGAGAAATATTGCAAACTCTAACTTGGCAAGCTGTGACCAAAAAAAGTCTCCAAGGGTAAGATGTATCAGTACCAGGATCCCTCCTAGGATTTAGAGAGGACAGAGTGCTTCGAGACACTCATGGCAGTGCTCTTAAAAACTGTCCAGGCACAAAGACGGTAGAGCTGCAGGAACTTCCAGGAGAGTAGCTGAAACACAGCCCAAAGCTGATGTGTCCAAAAGAGGGAAGCTGGGACAACGCTGCACTTCCACAAGTCCCAGAGCCTCGACCCCAGCACTCGGCCACTTCTCTGCTCTGCTGAGCTAAGTGCTCATCACCAGACACAAACACTCAGAGAGAGGAGAGTTTGGGCCTGAGAAATAGTACAGCAGATAGGGCACTTGCCTTGTATGTGGCCGACCTGGGTTCAATCCCCAGCATCTACGTATGGTTCCCCCAAGAACCTTCAGCAGTAATTCCTGAGTGCAGAGCCAGGAGCAACCCTTGAACATTGCCAAAAGGCAAAAAAAGGTAAATAAATAAAAGAATTCTTAGAAGCCTGAGATTCATCCACTTGTATTGCAGCCCTTGAATGTATCCATGTCATCATACAGAGGCAGGAAAACAGACAATTGGCCATGGCCCTGTTCTAGAAAACAAAGATTGTGAGGCATGTCCTCCCATTGGGCAGGACATGACTCAAGACTAAGGATCAGAAGAGATTTCATAATGGTCTCCATGAGAGTACAGGTGCTCACAGACCCACATTGTCTTCCTCCTGTCTGTCAGGGATTGGCCCGTCCACAAGAAGGAATAATGAGCCTCCTTCAAGCCACCCACTCCCACTGCTGCTCCCAGGACCCGCGCCTGTCTCTCCACATAAATCTGCCATCACCACCTGTGTGCTTTCTCCATGCTCCTCAGTCCACTTTGGCTTCTGCACGGAGCTTACTTCCTCCCCCGGCAATAAGCATCTGCTGTCTTGTCTTGTTAGGTGACCAAGCCATGGGGCCAGGCACAGCTGCCAAGTTCTTTGGGAGAACATGGGAAACCCCAGCAGTCTGAGACGACTAATCAGGTTTCCACCCAGGCCAATATCAGTACTGCAGAATCTCAAGCTGAAAAGACCCCACCCTACAGCATCCTGAGCAAGTCCCACACAGCATACCACCTGGTCAGAGCAGAGCAAATGCCAGTCTCTGATTTTTGTTACTTTACAAAGCACTTGGTATGAAGACTCACCTGAGACAAACACTGTTTGAAAGGCAGGTTCACCTCCTGAGTAGAAGCAATATAATCCTCCCGGGATAGTGGTGTGAAGACTGGGCCCCTCAGAGTTTAGACCTATGTCAATCTGATCTTGGCAGACATTCTTTTCTCAACCAAATGGTTGAACCTTCTCTGAGCTCCCATGTGATTCCTTGTAAAACTCATCTCATCAAAGCCATCAGAAAGAGTTGAATCATTTCACCTCCTCCACCTCCCCTCCATGTTTTGGATGGGGTTTGCAGTCCTGTGGCTCCTCAAGTGGTGTCTAATCGCTTCTCTGTGGTCTGCTAAGCCCACAGAGAGATGAACTGGTGGGCCACTTAAACCAGAACCCTTTTACCCCTCATTTTTTCCTCCCAGAGGTTTCCCCCACCTAACCCCACCCATTCCTGGGCAGTCAACTCCACTTATTAGCACTGTATTCAGAGCGCAGTCAACTTATTCCCATGAGTGACCCCATTATGGAAGTCGTTGAGCTCACTGTTGGGTTCTACAGAATCGTCCTCTCTTTGACTAATATTCAAGGCAAGGAGAAAAAGGGGCCAGAAGGACAGGTCAATAGTTGAAAGTTTGCCACAAGTGTGTGTGGGAAAAAGGACAGTTTGGATAGAGAAGAGACCAGTATGGCAATAATAGTTAGAAATGATTACTCTGGACAAGAAATGAGTGTTGATAGTAGGTAAAGGGACATACATGATAAGCTTTCAGTATCTGTATTACCAACTGTAGTGCCAGAAGCAAAGAGAAAATGAGAGCAAGAGAAAGAGAGACAGAGACACAGAGACGGAGAAGAAAATGCCAATTCTGAAGCAGGTGTGGGGCAGGGAAACTGGGGACATTGGTGGTGAGAAATGTACACTGGTGAAGGAATGGGTGTTAGAACATTATATAACTGAGATCCAATCATAAATAACCTAGTAACTGTGTATCTCATTCTGGTTTAAAAAATAAAAATAAAAAATAAATAAGTTATCCTCCTCTCTGAGTCATGAGTGGGGTCACTGTCCTTAATGACCCCATTTATGTAAAGGTAAGTTATAACTAATTATGTGTCTTGAACTCCATTTATATAACAATAAAGCTACTTCTAAAATCCCTGTGTTGATTAACAGGTAATATAGAACAGATTTAGATAGGTGTTTGATAGCAGTCATGGAGTTTGGGTTTGACTGGATGGATCTAATCAGCAGTGGAAAGATCCAAATCTGAGAGATGGGTCAAATTGCCAATGCAAGTTCCCTAATCTTTTACTGTCTCTACAGTCCCTATGTCAAATTGTCAATGCTAATGCTAGTTTAGCAAACTGGAAGGTAGACCACCTCCTATATTCTGATATGTACTGCACAGATGTAGTTCCTGTGAACACTAAGCCACTAGGGAGTTCAATAGGCACTACCCACACACCCTACCAGGAACCATCAAATCAGCCAGAGGGGTGTGCTCAGAACTGAATCCTAGTCCAGGAAACCAGTAACAAAGCATGTGGCCTGAGTGGGGACATTCAGGAGATATTTTTGGAGAATGTGATAAGCAAAGCAAGATGTTAAAGATAAACGTTTCTACATGAAAGGGAATATAAAGAAGGACTTTATAAAAGGGGAACAGACTTTGAAGACAAGCAACAGAGTTGAGACCAGGGCACTTCAGGTCACTTCTCCTAAAGTGAGGAGGCCAGTGTCCTCCTGAATCCCACCTGGGGTACCAGCCTCACCAGGCATTATATTAATCTCCTAGAAATAGGGATGATACGGTCCACCTCAAAGGACTTTTGGCCAAAACTGAAATGAACAAATTAGCAAGTCTCAATACCTGGTATAGCACATACACTCAAGAATTTTTTTTTAAGTTTTTGGCTTGGGAGCCTCATCCCAATTTAGGACTTTCTCCTGACTCTGGGCTCAGGGATCACTCCTAGCAGGCTTGGGGGACCATATGGGATACCAAGGATTAAATTCCAATGGGCCACATGCAAGACAAATACCCTTCCCAATGTACTATCACTCTGTCCCTTGCACTCAACTATTGTAAATGATAATTAGACAAGGTTTTTACCAAGCTTTGTTAAAATCCAGTCCGGGAGACTCTGGACAAGATTCAGCACACAACGCATCTACTCTTCCTCCTACAGACATCTGTAACAATAACTTCTGACTAAGTTGTTGCCACTGACACAGCTTTACAAGCTTGGAAACCTTCCTGGGATTCAATGTCTCCATGGAGGAATTCCTGGGGGGTGAGGTAGTGTGGAGGCAGGATCCACTTGGTGCCTGGGAACCTTGGCTCCCTGGTCCTCTCTTGGAGAAGACTCCCAGAGTCTTCTCCAAGATTTACTCTTAACCATCTGCATTAAGCACCGTTGAGTTTTCTCATCATTTGGATATCTATAAATCATACCCCAATTTCCTGATTAGCAATCTAATTGATTGCATTATCTTTCCTATAATTATGCACCCCTATACTATAAGCGATTTTCATTCAACTTGTAAGACCAAGTTCAAGAATATACATTAAATTCCAGACTCCATTTAACAAAGTTTCATTAGCAAAGGCAATCAGCATCTCATAAGTCCATTCCCAGTTTTTAATATTATAGGACTATTATAAACTTTGATCATCAGAATCATATGTGCTCCATATGAAAATGAAAAATTTACACACTGCTAAACAAATCTTAGGTTTACAAAAAGCAAAACCAAAATTACACAATAACTGATAATAGCATAGTTTTAAAAATCTGGTGTAAAATTCTATTCCAAATAGTCTTGTTGACAAAGAGATTTTCTGTTACTATTTAAATATAAATTCATCATGAAGGTTTTGTCAAAAATATTTAGCTCAGAACCAGACCCAATATCGCAGGAAATACTGAGAACAAAGCTCAGCCAAGCAAGTGGAAATAAAAATATTTGAGTTGCCAGATTTTGATAACTTTATGCATCTAGAAACAGAGGAAAGTGATAAATGGGTACAATTAAGATACTCTACATGCCATTTATTAAATATTGTGTGACATGCAACTGTATAGATTTCCCGCTAAGCCAATCACAAATGTAATCAGAACATTTAACACTTTGTCATGATGGCACTTTGGAGAATTCAACTATTGATTTAAACCTATTTATGTGTCCTTCCACAACAATCCATTTTAAGACTCTTTGATTTTTTTTCAAAGAAGAAGAAGGGGAAAGGGGGCATTTAATTGTGGCCTCAATGTCCTAATGAGAAACATAAGCTTGAAATCATATCTCTGTTCCAATCCACTGAAGCAGACATGCAATTTAAAAGAATGTAAAGAAATTAATTACAGCTGTGAGAATGTGCTCTACAGAGACATGTGCTTAACCAAATATTAACACAATTCACTCAGCTAATTCTACTAGTTCAGGATGAAAGTATCCTTATAGATAGATACAAATTATAAAGATTAAATTTATTCAAGAACAACTTGAACTAATGGACATTTCTCAAAACCTGCTGGGTGGCAGGTGTTGTGCTTTCTAGAGACGCCCTCAGGTGTTAGGGCACTATGCCCCATGAGGTGCTCCTGTCCCTCTCTCCTCTGCACCCCACTAGGTACTGTTGTTACTGTCCCAGCACTACTCTCCACCAGAGCATCTGTGTGCCTGTGGGCAGGTGACCTGCTCGGCCAAATGAAATGCTCTGCAAGACTCGCTTGTTCCCTGGCACATTCTTGACTCCTACCACAAGGAGCACAGGAACCCCCAGGAGGTTCCAGTCACAGAATGATAAAAGCACAAGTAAATACAAGTACAGTGGCATAGAGTTTACATGAACATCAGACAACCCACAAGCCCATAAACAAACATTAATGTTTTCTGCTATACACCAGAGAGATTTGGATTTTTTAAATACATTGAATCATTGCAGAGAAAGCTAATTCAAGAGCCACAGTATGGTGCTTCAACAACAAAAGCACAGTGTCTTACAGTTCTAGAGGCTAAAATACAGAAACCAGTGTGGACAGGGTTGGTCCCTTCTGGTTCTGGAGGTGAAGGTTTGCTTCACTCTTCTCTCCTGTGTCTGTAGATGGTCTTCCCTCTCTAGGCTTCTTTATACATCTCCCCCCAGGTATGTTTCCATGACTATATCCCTCTACTACCCAGCCACCGCCAAGCTCCAGGCCACTTTCCAGACACTTGGGCCGAACCTCAAGCATGAGTGAAGCCCCCAGAACTAGGTAAAGCAAAACTTTGTGACCTTGGACTCCAGGCTCAACGAGACCTGGAAACAAGATCCTCTGTCTGCCTACTCCACTATCTGGCACCCTAGGGATCAAACCCAGATGACCCACCCTACCTACACCAGATAAATACCTCATCAGCCAACCTCCACAACCTCCACTGTCCAGCCACCACCATGCTCCAGGTCGCTTTCTGGACACACCATAAGACACTTAATATCCATTTTCCATAATTTCCGCACCATATTTGGTGGCTTCAAATATGGTGTGAACCATGGGAACACTTGTAAGGGCAACTGGAGGCCACCCTAAAAGCCTCCATCCTTCTCAGAGAAACCAACAAGCTATGGAGAGTACCCCGCCCACACAGCAGAGCCTGGCAAGCTACCTGTGGCATATCCAATATGCCAAAAGCAGTAACAACAATGGGCCTCATTCACCTGACACCTAAAGAGACCCCAACATGGCAGCATTAAGAAGGATGAGCAAGGAGAGGCTGATGAAATCTCAGGGATGAACTCACTGCCAAAACGAAGAAGGACTAAAATGACTGTCTGTATTTTCAACACACATACGCTGGCATCGAAAGCATCCATCAAGGACCTGGTGATGCAAGCACAGAATATCAAGTATGACATCATTGGTCTGACCAAAACGAGAAGGCATCGATCACATCACGACATTTTTGACACTGGAGAAGAACTGTTCCTCCGAACATGCGACAACAGAGGCGTCGGTGGCATTGGTCCTTGCCAACTCGAACTTGGCCATGAGCATTGATTCATTCGAATGCCTAACAACCCGAATTGGACGATCATACTTGAATAGATGTGGCTCACTGACAGAAGTTTCTATCTTTGTCATCTACATACCAACATCCAACTACGATGAAGAAGAAATTGAGAAGTTCTACATGGAGCTGGAGAATTTATAAAGAAGACCACACCTTCTACAAGATCATGGTCGGTGATTTTAATGCCAAGATAGGACTAAGAAGGTCGCCTGAATAACTCCACATTGGGACCCATGGCCTAGAATGGAACAAACAGGGTGAGAGACTGTCTGAGTTCATCATGTCTACCAAGACCATCCATGGTAACTCACAGTTCCAGAAGGCTGAATCTAAACGTTGGACATGGGAGTCTCCCGGTGGACAGTTCCACAACGAAGTTGACCACATCATATTCAATCAAAGGTTTTGCTTGACCGATGTTTTCGTTGTCCCAAAATTACAAATGGCACCAGACCACCCTCTCCTTTGTGCAAAATTCACAGAGTGGGAAGAACTGTCCACTGGGAGACTCCCATGTCCAACGTTTCGATTCAGCCTTCTGGAACTGTGAGTTACCATGGATGGTCTTGGTCAACATGATGAACTCAGACAGTCTCAGAGTGGGGAGAAAGGACTGCAAAGTTTAAGTTTAAGTTTAAGAAGATTAGTTACAAGCCAAAACTTTCTGGTAGTTCTGGACTTTGTATTTGTACTGTTTTGTATTTGAAGTGCTGTGTATTTGTACCTGCTTTTCTATTTCCCCTATAGTCTTTTTATCTTTTACTATAGAGCAATGTTCTTTGGTTAAACACAGAAAGACCATTAATGCTATGCTCCTAACATTTGGGAGTTGATTGACTCTGAAATATTTACTCCTGGGTATTGGTCATAATTATTTGACTCGGGCTTCAGTTGCTATAGTTCCTAACATGCCAAAAGGAAGTTCCCTTAGGGGAGAGACTCTCCAAACAATAATAGTGAGTTTTATTGAAATATTGTATGCAATCAAAGTGAAAGTAAAGTGAAATTTATTAGTTGCACAGGCGGGGGGGGGCTTAGGGTGGGGAGGCTAGGGGCGAGGGGGGGTTTGGGGTGTGAGGGGGCGGGGTGGAGATATACTGGGATACTTGGTGGTGGAATATGAGCACTGGTGAAGGGATGGGTATTCGAGCATTGTATAACTGAGATTTAAACAGAAAACTTTGTAACTTTGTAACTTTCCACAATAAAAAATTTTTTAAAAAATAAATAAATAAATAAATAAAATAAATAAAAAAAAAAAAAGGAAGTTCCCACCATGGGACTGGGATGGACCCGGGGTGAGTGGCAAAGTTACCCTGGCATTGAAATGGGACATTCTAAAAAGCATAAATTCATGGTCTTGATGCAAAGTGTTATTACTTAAGAGACAGAACCTCCATTGGGAAGGACAAGCTGAACTGGCCTGAGGAGACTTAGTCTGGTATTCACAAAAACCTTGCTTGCTCTCAGAACCCAGAGAACTAAGTTTGGGGATCTTTGTCTCTTACTGTGTTTATCCGAACAACTGCTAGTATTGATAAGAAGTAAAACTGTTTAACATGCAACTAGAGGGAAAGATAAAAGCAATGTAGATGTCCCTGGAGACAGAGTATCTCCTTGAGTTAATCTCCCCAAGAGAAATGCCTCTGCCAAATGTTTTATATTTGTAAGTGATCAATCACACCTATATCCTATACCTCAACCTCCCTCATACGTTCTATAAGTATGCTATTAAATGGGCCATTTTCACCATCAGGCTGTGGTCCCCTGTCTCTCTGTTTCTCTGTTGGGGAGGCCTGGGGAGGACGGGAGGCGGCTCTTGGCCACTGAATGCACAAGTTGTGCAGCACCCACACATTATTTTGTGAACTCACAACATACTATGTATTCTTAAATCCCACAAATAGCATTTATCCTTTTGTATTATGTTTGAATTCATTCTCAGGTTCTTCTTTTTTAAAATAAATTTTTTAAAAAGTTGCCCTGAAATGTACATATAAGGCTCTATACTTGTGGTGACCTATTAGGCGGGTTGATCTCAGACTCATTTTATTCTGTCACAATTTTACTCTTTCCCTAGACCCACACTGTAATTTTGGGTTTTTACTAGTTGTAGGTGAGATTGTTTTTATCTGGGAGCAGGTAGCTCTTATAGTCCATCCCTGGCACAGCATGGTCCCTATAAAAAACAAACTAGATTGCTTTTGTTTTATGGGGCCCTTTAATCTTTCTTGCAAGCCTGGCTTGGTGGTATGTTTGATTTAATTTTTATTTATCTGTAAAACTCTATCACCTTCCTGATACCTTAAATGACAATCTGGCAGGATAAAGTACTGAAAATTCTTTTCTTTCAGAACTTTGAGTTTGGAAAAGTCTGTGAATAATATTATGGGGGTTCCTTTATGAGTAGTTCACTTGTTTCCCCCAGGTAATTTTAGCACTCAGTTCTTATCTTTAGTCTTTGCTGCTTTAATTATATGCCTTGAAATGTCTCTTTGAATTTATTTTGTTTGGCTCTCTTTGAATGTCCTCTTATATTTGAACATCTAGTTCCCCCAACTTATGAAAGTTCTAAGCTATTATTTCTGTACATTGGGTTTCTACCCTATTTTCCCTCCTCCTACTCCATTTCCCCCCACCACTTCCTCCTCCCTCTCCTCCACCCTAAATCATGGATGCTGTCCCTCTGGGTTCAGTTCCCTATGATCTCACTGTCTTCGTGTTTTATTATTCTTGTTTATGTTTGCTCCTTGAAACGTTTCCTGCTGCTAGACTCTCCAGCTTACTGGCTCTACCCAACGTCTCTCCTTGCTGACTGTTAAGTCCTTCCATTTATTCTATAGCTTAGCTATTGTACATTTTTAGCCCATTTTTCCTGCCTGAAGTTTATTTTTATAGTTCCTCTGGACTTGCAATAAATCTCATATGACTTGTCCACTGTTTTTCTGTTTTTATTTAACATTCTACCACTGTTGTTGAAACTCTTCTTTGGGCAGACTACTCAGTTCCATTACATTTGAACTTTCCCATGGGTTAATTTTGCCATAATTTAGGAATCATTCCTGTTTTCCCCATTTTGTTTGATATTGCATATTAACTGTTATGTATTGAGTTAAGTGGTTGTCTTTACATGACTTTCTGTACCTCCTTGCAGATGTGGAGGCTGGGGATTGTATCCTGAGATATTTACCAGGATTCTGTGGTATCTTTCACTTTCTATGCTGAGACTTCTGCATGTGTTTAGATAATTGGAAGTCTAGTACCAACACAGAGTAGAAGCAGAGGCAGCAGAGGGCAGAGGTCTTACTGTTGGGGGGGGGGCGGTCCCAGGAATTCAAGCCTCCTGAGGAGCTGTTGGTGCCAGGCTCAGTGATATGGTCTGCAGCCCTCCTCTCCCCCAGCCAGGTACATAGCTCAAGCATTTCCCACCACAGCTATCTCTCTGCTAGGGTACACACCTGAAATAGAGCTTCTGACACCCAGCTCCTTCTGAGAGATACAGGCAAGAGATGTGGAATCTAGTAGTATAGCTTTCCACTGTGTGGGAAGACTCAGCATCATTACACGTCAAGGAGGGGACAGGGAGGGTGAGTGATCCTACAGGTGTCTTAATTTAGTCTGGGTCTTTCAGACCTCTGACTAGAGGCAGAGAGTATGATGAGTAACACAATCCCAGCAGTAACCTCCGGGCATGGGCATAGGTGCTTTGGACACTTGAGGCCAGCTGCAGGAAGGGAGCCAGACACAGGTGGAGCCTGTTCAACATTAGGGTCCCTCCAGGCTCAAAGATCCCTACAGCAACACACCCAGGGTCCCAGGCTGAGTGCTCCCACCCTAGATAAGGGCTGTGCTGATTGCCACAGGGACTGTTCATGGCCCCAGGCCTCCCACACAGCAGAGGCACAGTGCTCTCCCCGCTCAGTCCTTGTTCCACGCTGTGTGCTAGCTTCGTTCTGCTCCCAGTGTCCTGCTTTCTCCAGGTAGGAACCCTTCTGGTTTACACCTGACTGGGATTTGAGTCACACTCTCCCTTGCTCTTGGAAGTAAGTCAGATGTCCTAGAGTCCCTGGGCAATGGTCTTTGCAGCTTCCTGCCCTCGCCCACTCTCCTGCTGCCTCTCTCTGTGACTCTCCAGTGTCAGGTTATCCTTCGGCATCTGAGTTCACTTTGCTAATCATGCAGCTGGAAATGTGGAATGAAAATGCAATATTCCTACTCGCTCGCCATCATCCCAGCAATCCTGTTTTGAGCTATTTCTGATATATTTCATTTAGTATATTCAGTCTTTTAGATCTGGGGCCTTTGTGGGGCACCTTGTGTAGCATATGAACCATTGTCCCCTGGCATGTAGGAGTTGTTCCACGAGGGATGAGTCACCCTTGATCACTGGCCAGATGGCTTCCATGTCAGAATTTCCTGGTCCAGATGACCTTCAGTGACCTGAGCAGAGGGAAGAAAAGGACTGCCTCAAAGCTGTGTTTCTGATCATAAACAGGGTGCTCAAACAGACCAGCCCTCGTCCCAGCCTAGCAACATGCCAGCCTGGCTCTCTGGTCGGGGCTGTGGGGGGTGCTAGCCCATGCACGTGTTGGCTTGGCCCTCGCCCCCAGGTGCAATGTCTTCTAAAATGAATACTGAGCAGAACAATGTCATAGCTAATCCCATTATAGGTTGTTCCTTTTTAGGTCAATGGTATCAGAAATTCCCTGGAGAAATAATTAGGATTCTGCCAAGCAAATTCAATACTAATTCTATGCAATACAGCCTCTCTAAAACATCCTATTGTGAGAGGTTCAGAAAACAATTTATTAATCCTTACATTGCTAGAGTCTTTCTCTTAAGAACTGCATTTCTCATTGCCGAACTGTACACATGGTATCCCACTTATTTTCATCATGAGATATAGACTGAAGTCAGGAATATTGGGAGTCTCTGAGGTGAGCAAGGCCCTCTGACCTCTGGAAGAGGCAGGAAGAGTTGTCTTTGTATGCTTTTTGTGGGGGTGGGGGCTGTTTTAGGAAAAAGAGAAAGCAGAATTAGCCAGGAGGCTCCCAAGGCACCTGACATCATATTAACCAACAACCATGAAGTGTGACACACCTGGTGTGTGAAAATCTGCTGCCAAATGCCCACTGGCCTGAACTCTGACAGAGAGATGGAGGGCCTAGGAGCGGAGTGTGCATTTCCCACTCCAACTGATTGGGGGATGCAAGTAGAGGTGAGGACAAGCCAAGGTGCTATGCCCATGTCCAGTTTTCTACTGTGGACAGTGTCTGGCCGTAGCCCTACTCCCTATATGGTTCTAACTTTTGACTGTCTCCCAGGGCTGTGGGTTCCTGGGTGCAGACGTCTGGATGGCCTCACTGTTGGTTGTAGACTTCCCATTTCCCACCCCCCTTCATGATCAATAGCAGTGTGTACACCTCTTATCTGGGCCTGAGGCCTGAGGGAATCAGGAAACCCATGCCTATTTCAAACCAGGATAAAAGGAAGATTAGACCAGAAGTTCAGTCTCGAGGGGCAGGGAGAAAAGGAAATATGTTTTCTTCATCTTTTGCTCTTGTGTGACCTCAGTGCACTGGATGGTGTCCATCTTTTTAAATACTAATCTCCAGAAACATCCTCACATACACATACCCATATGTAACAAATGGTGCAAGCATCCCAGATTCTGACCCAGTAAAGCAGCACATGAAATTACTTGCCATTTATGTCTGACAAAATCATCAAAGACATTTACCACCATGTCCCATGCGATCTGGGTCTCATGATGAGATCGACTCAATGGCTGCGACTGCTTCAGAGGTGGGGGGCAGTACAGTGCCTCACGGAAGGTCCCCCTTACTTCAGACCTGCCCTAACTCCAGGAGAGCTAGACTCCCGATTTTTCTTCTATTCTCGAAGGCCCACCACCTTGCTGTGACCTAACTGAAAATATTAAAGTAGATTGGCTGTATTTGTGCAATTACTTGACACCAGTTAAGGTACTGCACATCTCTTATGCATTTTCAAACTCCACTTGGAGTCTGTACTGGTTTCGGTGTTTAGAGAATTAATTTTGTACCCCGGGTGTAAGGGAAAACCCTTGATGCTATCTAGTTTTTTCCCACAAAAGGCACATAGAAAAAAAAAGTTTTGTATTCATTCAAAAGGAGGTATACATACCATTATTCATTGCTGGACTTTGTACAATATCTAAGACATGGAATCAACCTAGGTGTCCAATGACAGATGAATGGATTATGAAGATATGGTATATATACACAACAATATACTATGAAGCTGTAAGGCAACAATGAAATCATGCAATTTTCTACAAACTGGTTGGAACTGGAATATATACTGTTGAGTGAAGTAAGCCAGAAGAAAAAATACAAACACAGTGTGATCTCACTATCTGTGGTATATACAATAACTGGATGAGGAAATGTATTGTAATAAAAGGGGAAATGCATAGATCACCCTTAACCTCAGAATTTCACTGTCACTGTATCACTATCATCCCGTTGTTTGTCGATTTATTCGAGCGGGCACCAGTAATGTCTCTATTATACTCAGCCCTGAGATTTTAGCAGCCTCTCCTTACTCGTCTTTCCCAGCGATTGGAGGTTCTTTCAGGGTCAAGGGAATGAGACCTATTGTTACTGTTTTTGGCATTTCGAATACGCCACGGGTAACTTGCCATCACTAGCTGGGCTCTCTGAGAGGTATGTACGTATCTTTTACTGTGTTGGGAATATGAATATGCCATGGAGAGCTTGCAAGGCTCTCCTGTGTGGTCAACAGATTCTTGGTAGCTTGTCAGGTTCTCCAACAAGGAGAACAAGGCTATTAGATGTCCCCCTTAGCCTCAGAATTTAGAGGGGGAAAAGATAGAAAAGGAAGTAAGAAGAAAAGAAAGGGAAGTAATGGACTAACAGAGGGCAGGGTTTTGGTCATACTGGCGATGCGGGAGAGTGGTATAGCCATACATCCAAAACACAGACTCAACAACACTGGAGACATGAGATCTAAGCTGCAACCACTGGAACTTTGTAACGTGTCTGTTATGGTGACAGGCAGGTGTGGGGGGTCGGGGAGCTTTGTGTTGAAGTGTTATATGCCTAAAACTCAACTATCAACAACTTCGCAAATCACTGCTCTTTAATTAAATAGCACTGTAGCACTGTCATCCCTTTGTTCATCGATTTTCTCGAGCAGGCACCAGTAACATCTTCATTGTGAGACTTGTTGTTACTGTTTTTGGCATATCGAATACGCCACGGAGAGCTTGCCAGCCTAGCTGTGCAGGCAGGATACTCTCGGTAGCTTGCCAGGCTCTCTGAGAGGGATGGAGGAATAGAACCCGTCGGCAGTGTGCAAGGCAAACACCCTACCCGCTGTGCTATCGCTCCAGCTTTAATTAAATAATTTTTTAAAAAAAGAACACTTATTGCACTATCATGTGACCATTGAAGACTAAAATTGTGAAAGCTAAGACAGAAAAACACTTAACAATGGATAAAAATAGCAGTAAATAAAATTAGATATAGTTAGATTTGGTTATTAAAGTTTAGGTCTCATGATTTCAGTGTTGTTCATTCTGTAGTTTGGATATTCAGCTCTATCATTCATTAAGACCACAATGTACTTGAATTCCCTTGGCCTCTGCCTCATTGCCTGTCATCTATCTCTTCTCCCTTCCCCTCAACTTTCTTTCTTTCCTTCTCCTCCCTATACTTTGGGGCCAAAAGTGATCTAGGCATCCACTCTTTAAGCCATTTTATTTCCTCATCAGGAAACCCAAACTTTAATAATCAAACCTAACAGATGTCTGTCAAGATGGCAGGCTGGGCTAGGGCAGGGGGTGGGTAGGAGAGGGACCCTGGGAAAACTAGTGAGAGAAATTGACACTGATGACAAAATCAGCGACGGAGCATTGTGTGTCCAAACCCAACTATGAATAGTTTTGTAACTCACAGTGCTTTAATAAAATAAAATTTGGAAGAGAAAAAATTTATAATTACAACCATTTATGAATATGGCTGTTAGGGCAGGACTGCCCTGGGCGGGGCCAAAGACCATGAAAACCGTGTATTTTCCACTCAGGCCTCTGCTATCTGCTTGCTCCAAGAGGAATGTGCGGGCTCCTGAGCTACGACCATATAAGGGTGTAATCTAAACAGAGAGCCTCCTGGGCCGGGCTCAGCCCTCGGACCCGTGCAGGCGCTTACGCAATTGTGACCTGTAAGTCTATAGGCTGGGCAAGCAGATGGGCCTAATGGGATTGGGGGGAGAGGCATGTCGAGTTATGAACTTAATGGCTAGGGAGTGCGCGGGCTTTCGCGCTTTCGCTGAAATGGCCGACATGGGCCTACATAAGTAACCCCTGCACCCTGGGTCGGGGCCTTGCCCAACCTGCTGGACCCTGGCTAGCCAGTCTTACAGTAAGCCCTGCTTGCTGTTTGCAGTCTCTGGAGTCTCTTTGTCGGTAAGGGAGATCTCAATCTGTGCCCTAACATGGCAAAATCCTGGACTATTTTGATAAATATAGCCATTAATGTATTAATTTTTTTAAGTTTTGTGATTTGATTGAAGCATTCTCACTGAAAAAATAAAGTGTCCTGCTTCAAACTTTTTATACCTGGCTTTGTTTTCATTATAAACATCCTGTGAATCTTTCTAAATGGAGTTTCTAGCGTCATGCGTGTGGCTGCCCATGCTAATGGTGGTGGTGCTGGGTTGCTCTGCAATATCCTCACCAAGGAATAAAGACAAAGTCTCTGAAGGATTTCAGGATTTCATCTGAACTGTCAGCGGTCTTCCGATGATACATAGCAGCTTGCATCTTTTGGCTGTAAAGCTGTAATGCTATAAATCTGGAAAGAGACAGGCAAATTACAAATTAAGCATATTGTGCTATTAGCTACAAAATTTCATGATGAATTTTGCACATAAAATATTCCTTGAAGTGGTTTTATCTGTTAGAATTTGTACATACTTTGTATGTATCTTTCAGAGTGAAGACCAATGAATAATGGTTAGGCCAAGCAATAAATACCCAATGAAACATCACCTTTGATCTTTTTTGCTTTCTTTGAGGTCATAGTTGAGATGCGTTATAAATCATGACTTATGCGTTTAAGTCTCTGATATTTTTTAAAGAAGCTTTCCCCCCACCAGGCCCCACGTTTGATTTTGAGTTGTTTAGTCTTTCATCAAGTGACAGTATTTTATCTTCTTCATTATGGAATATATTTATTTAGTTTTGGATACAGTTTTATTTTGTGGCCTTTATTTTTCATCTAAGTGCACAGTTTTTGTTTATAATCTCGCATTAAAATACTACTAAAGTGAGAATATTTTTGTAGTTATAAAGCCCTGAAATACATGTGATTTTCTTTGTGCTTTTTTCCACATTTGTTTGTTTTTGGAGTTACACCTACCTGTTCTCATGGCTTATTTCTGGCTCTGTGCTCAGGGATTACTCCTGGCAGTGGTTGGGTCAGTGCAAGGCAAGAACTTCAACTACTATTTATCTCTCTGCCCCCTTTTCTTCGTGATAAATTGAATTTGAAACACTAGGCTTTAAAACAGAATTATCAGGCATTGTCTTCACCTGGCATATTTTTCTTCAAAACTCCAGCTTCTAAAATCTCATAGGAGGCATGAGGACTCAAACACATGAGCTCTGGCAATATAATCCGTGTTGGGAGTGGAAGTACAGGTATTGTGTGAAAAGACACTTTAAACAGTATTTCTTTATAAGCCAATGGTTAGTAGTGAGAGAGAACTTGAATCGACTATGTGGTCTGAGACATCCTTTGCCTTCCAATGAGAAAGACAGCATGAAACTTCCTTTTTATCTTTGTGGTTGGCTTCAAGTTTAAGCAATGCTGGAGGAACAAAAGTATAGCACACAGAATCCCTACACTCCACACTATATGATGTTAAAATGCATCAATCAGCCCTTTAGCATGACTTGATGTGCTAATTGGATACTGGCAAAATCTTATTTCATACGTTAATTCTGTTAATTTGTTTTTATGCCTCCATTAAGTTTCCCTGCCATTAGCACCCACAGGGAAGAAACAGTGAGGCACACTGTTAAAAGAATCCCAGGAGTGCCTGCATGCAGGTGAGATACCTCTTCTTTCCCCCATATTGTCTTCATACCTTGAGATTCACTATGAGATCATAGAAACAACACGGAATATTTTACCAAAGCAGTGTCACCTCATTAAGCATCCTTAGCAACGGCTGAATGTGGCCGTGTGGCCACTCTAGTGAATATAGTTCCAACTATAAAAAGCATTTATCGCCACCATTAAAAAAGAACTTTTAAAATGAGTTTGAAAGAAAGCCATTACCTCCTTAACTACCAAATAAACTCAGCGGTCTATGCAGATTATGATGAAATATCTCTGGTGCTTCCGTCTTATTCTTTGTTCCTGGAGCAATAACTCACGCCGACTTTGCTGACAGCCCTTCTCACCCCTGTTCCCTGCTCTTCCCCTCAGCAGCCTCTGCTCACTTAAGTTTTTTGCTTTGTTTGTTATGAGTCCTTGTTTTCATCTCAGCATAAACCTGCTATTTCCCTGCTTTGTGTATGCATATGTGTGTGTCTGAACTTTAGAACCTTTAAATAAAACTGTTGCCTCTTGGCAGAGGGGGAGGATGGAAGGAGCTATGCGAGCAAGTATTATTCTTAGATTCCTGCAGTGTTTCTTGCAAATACTATAAATCAATGACGAGTATTGATTCTAATATATTTTCAAAGAACTTAGGTAAATTGGCTTAGATCAGCAGAAATATAGAAGTGCTAGTTTCTCTAGCACTGAATGGGCAAAACATTTTCCTACAGTTTTTAGCTCCAAAGGGCATCACAGAGGCACTCTGGCTCGTATCATCTGCCTTGTAGGCCCCAGTGAGTGGCTGTGCTTGGTGGCACACGTTGGTGGAAGCAGGGCCTCATGTTCTGATAGGAAGGTCAAAGTGTTATGGGCAGAAATTAGCTAAGTGATAAGTTTGTAACTGTACCGCATGGTGATTCACTAATAAAAAATTTAAAAAAATTAAAAATAGGGTCCCCTGCTTCCCACGGCTGCCCGGGGTCCCCGATGTCCTGCAGCCGCCCTGCCCCTCCTCCCGCGACCCCGCCAGGAAGATGCTGGGGGCGTGGCCTGTATATAAGTGGGCGTGGTCTCAAAGTGGGCGTGGCCTCCCGTCGGAGCAGCAGCCGCTAACAAGGCCGCAGTTATTATTTCTTACCTTAGCACAATAGGTATTGTCTATTTCTTTGAAAATCACTTTAGCCATCTCAACCACTTATGCGAAATACCCATTAGCTTAGTTTAACTTTATAAAAGCTATCAGTGAATAAGGGAAGCTTAGCACACACAACCAGAGCCCCTCCTTCCCACAAGAGGGAATAGGAATAAATAACTACAAAGTTCCAACTTTACACTTCCATAACAATATGAAGAAGCAGCGAAAATCCCCTCCACGAAGAGAGGGAGAAGAAAAGATTCCAGAAACATCAACAGGGGCTACTCACATCTACAACCTCTCAGATAAACAATGCAGAGAGGAAATCTGGAGGAGAGTCAACGTACTCCAAGCAACCATGGAACAGACATCCAATAAATTAAGGGAAGAGATGAATGAAGCACTGGAACAGTCTACCAAGAAAATGCAGGAAGAAATGAGAGCAGAAATTTCAAAGCTACAAATGGAAGTCACACAAATAAAGGAATTGGTAGATGAATTAAAAATCTCAGTAGATGCCCTCAACAGTAGAATGACTACAGCCAAAGACAGAATCAGCGACCTGGAAGATGAGCTGCAGAAAGCTTATAGACAACAACAAATAATGGCGAAAGACCTCAAAATGGCTATAGAGTGAATCAGAGCCCTGGGGGATGACTTTCAAGAGGAACAACATTAGAATCATTGGAGTACCAGAACCACAGGGAAGTAACCCCAGTGAAAAAAACACAGTCAAAGACATTATTGCTAAGAAATTCCCAGAGCTGGAGAAGGCAGGCATCCAGATCCAAGGAGTCCGAAGAGTACCAGCAAAAAGAGACCCAAATAAAAAGACTCCAAGGCATATCATAGTCAGAATGACGGATTCTATGGATAGAGACACAATTCTGCAAGCAGCAAGGTCAAAGAAGGAAATCACATACAAAGGAACACCCCTCATATTTACAGCAGACCTGTCAGAGGAAACCCTCTGAGCCCGAAGACAATGGTGGGACATAGTAAAAAAACTCAACGAAATGAATGCCTCACCAAGAATACTTTATCCGGCTAAACTCTCACTCAAACTCGAAGGAAACATGCACTATTTCTCGGATAAACAACAGCTCAGGAACTTCATAGACTCAAAACCAAACTTGAAAGAAGGTCTAAAGGGGCTACTGTAAGACAAGGAGGAGCCCCATAAGAACAACAAACCCCACAGAAAGATGACACAAAACCCCATCACAATAATCTCTCTCAATGTCAATGGCCTAAATGCACCTATCAAGAGACACAGAGTGGAAAAATGGATCCGGAAATTAAACCCAACATTCTGCTGCCTGCAAGAAACACACCTGAACAAACAGAGTAAACATAGACTCAAAGTCAAAGGATGGAAAACAATCCTGCAAGCAAACAACTCCCTTATAAAAGCTGGAGTGGCCATGCTAGTATCCGACAACTTAGATTTCAGGTTGAAAAAGATTAAAAGGGACAGCGAAGGTCATTTTCTATTTATCAAGGGATATGTACAACAGGAAGAAATCACACTCTTAAACGTATACGTTCCTAATGAACGACTGGCTAAATATTTAAAACAACTCCTAACAGACTTCAAAGAAGACATCACTAACAGCACAATAGTAGTTGGAGACTTCAATGCTGCCTTATCACCTCTAGATAGATCGACAAGAACAAAACTCAGCAAGGAAACACTGAGTCTGAAAGAAGAAATTGAAGAGAGTGGCCTAATAGACTTATACAGGGCTTTACACCCCCAAAAGAAAGAATACACATTCTTTTCCAGTGCACACAGAACATTTTCTAAAATAGCCCATGTACTGGGCCCCAGAACATACCTCAATAGAATCGGAAAAATAGAAATTGTATCAACCATCTTTTCAGACCACGATGCGCTGAAGATAGAAGCTAACCACTCACCGACACGGAGAACCAAATCAAACACCTGGAAATTAAACAACTCAATGTTGAACAATGAGTGGGTCAGGAAGGAAATCAAGGAAGAAATCAAAAGATACTTAGAAACAAACTAGAATGAAGACACGAGCTACCAAAACCTATGGGACGCAGCTAAAGCCGTGTTAAGGGAAAAATTTATAGCTCTCCAAGCATTCCTCAGGAAGGAAGAAAGGGCCCAGATAGATCGCTTGACTTCACGGCTCAAGACCTTAGAAAAGGACCAGAAAAAGAAACCCAAACCAGACCGAAGGAAAGAAATAATAAAAATTAGAGCATAAATTAATGACATCAAAACCAAAAAAAACAATCCGAAAGATCAATGAAACAAAGAGCTGGTTCTTCAAGAAAATAAGTAAGATTGATAAACCGCTAGCAAGACTCACAAAGAAAGAAAGAGAGAGAACCCTAATACATCGAATCAGAAATGAAAAGGGGGACATCATAATAGAAACCAGTGAGATTCAAAAGATCATTAGAGACTACTTCGAAAGTCTATATGCCACAAAACAGGAGAACCTAAAAGAAATGGATGGATTCCTCGATTCCTATAATCTCCCAAGACTGAACAAAGAAGACTTGGAATACCTGAATAGACCCATCAATGTGAAGGAAATTGAAACTGTAATCAAAAATCTCCCCCAAAACAAAAGCCCAGGCCCAGATGGTTTCACTGGTAAATTCTTCCAAACATTTAAAGAAGACCTGTTGCCAGTTCTCCTCAAGCTTTTCCAGGAAATTGAAAAAATAGGAACTCTCTCAAACAGTTTCTATGAAGCACACATCTCCCTAATACCAAAAGCAAACAAAGACACCACTAACAAAGAAAATTATAGACAAATATCCCTGATGAACACCGAAGCGAAGATCCTCAACAAAATATTAGCAAATAGGATCCAACAACTCATCAAGAAGATCATACATCATGACCAAGTGGGATTCATCCTGGGGATGCAAGGATGGTTTAACATTCAGAAATCAATCAACATAATCCATCATATCAACAAAAGTAAAGATAAAAACCATATGATCATATCAATAGATGCAGAGAAAGCATTTGACAAGATCCAACATCTTTCATGATGAAAACCCTCACCAAAATGGGGTTTGGAGGAACTTTCCTCAAGATAGTCGAAGCCATCTACCATAAGCCTATGGCAAGCATTATCCTCAACGGGGAAAAACTAAGGGTCTTTCCTCTAAGATCAGGCACAAGACAAGGATGCCCACTCTCACTACTCCTCACCAAAATGGGGTTTGGAGGAACTTTCCTCAAGATAGTCGAAGCCATCTACCATAAGCCTATGGCAAGCATTATCCTCAACAGGGAAAAACTAAGGGCCTTTCCTCTAAGATCAGGCACAAGACAAGGATGCCCACTCTCACCACTTCTCTTCAATATAGTACTGGAAGTACTTGTGATAGCTATTAGGCAAGAAAAAGAGATTAAAGGCATCCAGACAGGAAAGGAAGAAATCAAACTCTCACTATTTGCAGACAATATGATACTATATCTAGAGAAGCCTAAAGACTCTACTAAGAGACTCTTAGAAACAATAGACTTATACAGTAAAGTTGCAGGCTACAAAATCAATACCCAAAAATCCATGGCCTTCATATATGCAAACAATGAGGCAGAGGAAAGGGACATGGAAAAAGCAATCCCATTCACAGTCGTGCCCCAGAAAATCAAGTACCTCGGAATCAGCTTAACCAAGGAAGTAAAAGACCTCTACAAAGAAAACTATAAAACGCTACTCCATGAAATCAAAGAGGACATGAGGAAATGGAAACATATACCCTGCTCGTGGATAGGTGTAGGATAACATAGCCTCAGTAGTTTAGGTTTATTGGGTTACTCCCATTACAGTGCTCCTATTCCTCTTTGTTTATTTGTAGCTTCTTTCTTAGTGTTCTGTTGACTTGTAAATAATGTTTTTCTCTTCTCCTTGAGTCCTTTGCATAGTTTATTCACAGCAAGTCCTTTTTGTATGGACACAGGAAGACTTAACAAATGTTATGCTTTTGTAACCTGGGAGTCATTTGACTCTACATGATATTTTCCTCCAGGGCATCTGTTCTCTTGACCTAAGCCTCAGCTGCCCTTACTTCCTAGCACCCCCAAAATCAGGGTCCCGAGAGGGACGGCACGGACCCAGGGCAAGCGGTGAGTTGTGTGCTACCCTGGCATCAAGATGGGCCTGGCCAAAGTGCCTAATGCTTAACTATAAGTTAAGAGCTTGATCATGGACAAATGCTGTCATGATCCAAACAGTGATACTAGATTTGGACCCTGCTAGGGTGAGGAATGATTAATCTGGCCTGAGTGCTGTGGTCTGAGCCTGTGGCAAGATGTTGCCAGGAGAGCTGCCTTGCAAGCCTCAATGTATCCCTTGCTATGTCCATACAAAAATAACTAGTATTAAGATGTTAATAAGTGTCTGGACTAAGGAAAAGAAAAAAACCTTAAGAGTGAGGAAGGGCTTTGGAGTGCCCTGCCCTCAGGAAGGGCTTTCTTATGTTGATTTTGCTACCTGGCTGGTTGTAGCCTAGAGGGCAAGGTGGGAGAGACAAGTAGGAGGAGAGAGAGAAGCCAGGAAGAAGCAGCAGTGGATCCAGAGAGGCCTGAGCAGGGAGTGCGGGAGATGAGAAAGATGGAAGATTGAATAAACGGTAACTAATCAGCAACTAGCTTGGTCCTCCTTCTTCCTTCATCTGTCCTTGACCACTGGCCATCCTGATCCACTCCACACACTGCGGTTCCAGAGCACCGAACGCGGGCGGTGAGACAGAGCTGCCCGGAGAGCCCGCGAGTGCACTCGCCCCTCGGCGTTCTTTAGTTTTTTACAGATAGGGAGAATTAATATTGTCAAAATGGCAATACTCCCCAAAGCATTATACAGATTCAACACAATCCCTATAAGGATACCCATGACATTCTTCAAAGAAACGGATCAAGCAAACCTAAAATTCATATGGAACAACAAATGCCCATGGATAGCTAAAACAATTCTTGGGAAAAAGACGATGGGAGGCATCACCCTCCACAACCTCAAACTTTATTACAAAGCAGTAACAATTAAAACAGCGTGGTACTGGAACAAAGGCAGAGCCGCAGACCAATGGAACAGGGTGGAATATCCCTACACACAACCCCAAATGTATGATCATCTAATCTTTGATAAGGGAGCAAGAGATGTGAAGTGGAGCAAGGAAAGCCTCTTTAACAAATGGTGCTGGCACAACTGGACAACCACAATCAAAAGAATGGGCTTAGACCTCGACCTGACACCATGCACAAAAGTCAGATCAAAATAGATTAAAGACCTCAACATCAGACCACAAACCATAAGGTACATTGAAGACAAGGTCGGCAAAACCCTCTACGATATTGAAGATAAAGGTATCTTCAAAGATGACACGGAACTAAGCAATCTAGTAAAAACAGAGATCAACAAATGGGACTACATTAAACTAAAAAGCTTCTGCACCGCAAAAGATACAGTGACCAGAATACAAAGACTATCTACAGAACGGGAAAGGATATTTACACAATACCCATCAGATAAGGGTTTGATATCAATGGTATATAAAGCACTGGTTGAACTCTACAAGAAGAAAACATCCAACCCCATCAGAAAATGGGGCGAAGAAATGAACAGAAACTTTCCCAAGGAAGAGATACGAATGGCCAAAAGGCACATGAAAAAGTGCTCTACATCACTAATCATCAGAGAGATGCAGATCAAAACAACCACGAGATACCACCTCACACCACAGAGACTAGCACACATCCAAAAGAACAAAAGCAACCACTGTTGGAGAGGATGTGGGGAGAAAGGGACCCTTCTACACTGCTGGTGGGAATGCCGACTGGTTCAGCCCTTTTGGAAAACAGTATGGACGATTCTCAAAAAACTAAAGGTTGAGCTCCCATTTGACCCAGCAATAGCACTGCTGGGAATATATCCCAGAGAAGCCAAAAAGTATAGTCGAAATGACATCTACACTTATATGTTCATCGCAGCACTGTTTACAATAGCCAGAATCTGGAAAAAACCCAAGTGCCCGAGAACAGATGACTGGTTGAAGAAACTTTGGTATATCTATACAATGGAATACTATGCAGCTGTTAGAAAAAAAGGAGGTCATTGGTTGAAGAAACTTTGGTACATCTATACAATGGAATACTATGCAGCTGTTAGAAAAAAGGAGGTCATGATTTTTTCATATAAGTGGATCGGCATGGAAAGTATCATGCTAAGTGAAATGAGTCAGAAAGAGAGAGACAGACATAGAAAGATTGCACTCATCTGTGGAATATAGAATAACAGAGTAGGAGACTAACACCCAAGAATAGTAGAAATAAGTATCAGGAGGTTGACTCCATGGCTTGGAAGCTGGCCTCACATTCTGGGAAAAGGGCAGCTCAGATATGAAGGGAACACCAAGCAAAATGTGGTTGGAGGCCACGCAGGGGAAGGGTGAAGCATGCTGAATGTAGACTAGAGACTGAACACAATGGCCACTCAACACCTTTATTGCAAACCACAACACCTAATTAGAGAGAGAGAACAAAAGGGAATACCCTGCCACAGTGGCAGGGGAGGGTGGGGGGAGATGGGATTGGGGAGGGTTGGAGGGATGCTGGGTTTACTGGTGGTGGAGAATGGGCACTGGTGAAGGGATGGGTTCTCGAACTTTGTATGAGGGAAACATGAGCACAAAGATGAGTAAATCTGTAACTGTACCCTCACGGTGATTCACTAATTAAAAATAAATAAATAAAGAGAAAGAAATTAGCTAAGCCCCTTTTCATCCAGGTCTTAGTTTTAAAGTTCACTGCAGATCATTGGTATTGTTTTCTCCCCTGGTGGCTCCTTGAAATGAAATCCACGTTTTTCAGTGAAAAGGGTTTAACACAAACAAAAAATACACTTTACAGTGTCTGCATAGTCGCCTCCTTCCTGTCTGTGACCCAGCTTCACGCCACAGCTCCCCTTTGCTCTCTCCGAGGACAGGGATACGGAGTCAAACCAAGACAGGTGTGAAGATCTGGCTGTATTCTTGGGCCAGTGACTGTGACTATGTCAGAACCACGTGGGTGTGGGGAGCCTCCTCAGCTGCAGCCTGGGTGTGAGTCCCTGCACTGTCCTTGATGTTCCCTGTCAGTCCTGAAATACTTAGTGCTGCTGGAGTCGGCCCCTGTCTTTGTCCCACACCTGGCTTGAGATAAATTTGCTCGTGTAGCAGACACTCTGGGCGGTGAGATTCTCTGTTCTCTCACCCTCTAACCTCACGCCCTTATGGCTCAGGGACTGGCCCCACATGTTCTCCTCTGCCAGCTGGGAAATAATAATAACGGGATCTATGACATGGGTCCCATGCCATGACACCTCAGGCCTTTTTCATGCAGGACTGTGACTAAGACTTTGGGAAAAGAGACTCTAGAAGCTTAAAATTGCGAAACCAAACACCTCCATAGCTGGGTCCAGCCCTAGTGATGCCAACTGGAAGTTGGGGGATCATAGTTAGGGATAGTGCTGCCCCTTGGGGTAGGACCTCTTCTGCAAGGCACACTGCCCCACACTGAAACTCCACTCCACAGTTAAGGGCCTGACCAAACATTCCTTCATGGGAAACTGGTTTCCATTCACAAGGCTGGAAATTAATATCATTTTTCATGTAAGATCAATATTCTCTTTGCATGTCATTAACAGACTGAATTTTTCTGGAATGCAGTGAGAGGAAAAAAGAGAAAATTTAAAAGAAATTTAAACTTTAAAAGTGTTCTTGTTTTTGTGGCTTAAAGGCAGAATCCCTGAAGCAAGAAGGAAATGAAGAAGGACAACATTTCTCTCCACTAGTGATTTCCTTCATCAGCCCTGTTCGCTTCAACTAGATGAATTGTTTCCTCGGGCTCCGCAGAAGGCATGCCCTTCTGGTTTGTACTGGAGGCTGGGTGGCAGGGGTCCAGGTTGTGAAGTGTTTGTGAAGCCCCTAAGGCAACATGGTGCCTCTGCTGTTCTTAGGCCTACACTGACCACAGCAATCACGATTCTACCCTTTGCCACACAGGGCTCCTCCCTGCTGCATAGGCTTCTTACTAAGAACCCTTGGTTCTGGTCACTCCTGGTTTCTGGATGTCCGTGGGTTTCACTGACCAAACAGGAAACTGGGGCACATGTCCTTCTACACTGCTACTCTGCTGTCCTAGGCATCTCAAGTACCCATACGGGTCCCAAGGCCCATATTCCAATCTGGGTCTCCCAGGGCCAAGAAATAATACGGGAGTTAAGGTGCTTGCCTGGCACAGAGATGACCCCAGTTTGATCCCTGGCATTACATATGGACCCATGAACATCACAGGAGTGATCCCTGAGCACCTCTGAGTGTGCGGCCCCAAAAAACACAAAACAAAAAAGCTAAAAAATAGAATATGGGGATCATTCTCATTTCTATCCTTTCTTGTTAAGGCTGGTGCATTAATGGCTCATTTAGAATTACAGTTTCCATGGACTTAGGATTTTTCTAACCACAGGGAAACTGGTGATATCAGGTAACTTGTTTTTTTTTTTTTTGTCTATAAAATAAACTCTGGGGACAGTTTAAGTAGATTCTTTCCCTCCAGAATAGGGTGAAAAACAGATAATCAGCTTCTCAAAAACTCCCCTTCAGAATTGCTGCCTTGATGAGCATCCTGACCCAGAGGGGAAGCCAAGGCCTGGACTGAATCGTCTATGAGTAGCCGAGCTTGGCACTACCCCGTGACCTACACATTCCCAAGTGGATGACTCCCTCTTCACTTTGGGGGTACAATTTTTTTTGCTTTTTGGGTCACACCTGGTGATGCACAGGGGTCACTCCTGGCTTATGCACTCAGGAATCACCCTGGCAGTGCTCAGGGGACCATATGGGATGCTGGGATTCGAACCCGGGTCGGCCGTGTGCAAGACAAATGCCCTACCCGCTGTGCTATCACTCCAGCCCCTTTGGGGGTACACTTCTGAAGGGTGGCATTTGCCCAACCTTGCTTCTCTCTGCACAGAGAACTAGGCTTGGAGCCAGAGCTTGTGAAGTCACGTTGGTTTCCGATCCACCATGCCATATGATGCTGGGGAAGCCTTTGTCCTCCCTCGACCTGAATTTAAAGACGGAGACAGTCATGCGGCAGACCTCACAAGACCAGTGTACAGAGGAAAGCCCTGGAGCCTGCCATAGTCAGAGGCCCTTGCAGGCCCAAGAAGCGCCTCCTCATTGCTGTGATGACTTTTTTGCATTAAACCCATGCAAACATGGTCCTCTTGACACCCTCCATTACTGGTTCATAGTAGGCATTAAAGTCACTTGTTGACTAACTTTTTGTGACCTAGGACTCTCTTGTTTCACGGGAATTTTGTAATTTGACTCTATCACAAATGTCTGGGACGATGTCCTATTGACAGCTGTCTCTGAACAATTAGCCTGTGTCATTACTAGCTGCTACTACCTCTTTGCCGACATGTCCCTGATATTCCAATTGTCCATTATTCCAACTGAGTCCATCTGGAAAGAAAAAGTGCTCTTGGCAGTTCTATCCTGGAGGAAGACATTCTTACTGAAATTAAAAGGCTCTACTACATATGCTTTACACAAGCTGCTTTTATGGCTATAATTCACGCATAACGGAACTCTCGTTGGTGTACCTGCTCCCCTCAGATTGAGGTACCTGGAGTGAGATGCCTCTTCTCGATGGCAACCCCAACACCATCTAGCAAGAGATTGTGAAAGAGATTTTCATATTTTAATCACCAATAATCTTGTTTACTGATGCTGCCTCTTGAGGAAGAATGCCTGGTCAACTTCTTATGAGTTGTAGAAGTTGTGGACATTCAGATAACAAGGTTTTTTGGTTTTGTTTTTTGTTTTTTTGCAGATAAATGTCCTATTTAACTGCAGAAGTAGACTCTAGGAACTCATCTTAGGCCATATATGATAGTATAGACTTGTGGGCCAGTTTGGTGCTGACAAGTCCAATGTTTTATTTCCTCAGCTTCCAAAAGGATCTAAGATTATTTTGGAATTTTTAAAAAAATTAGCAGGCCCAGATAACATGTGGTTAAGTTTTAGAGGAATGTTCTAAATTTCAGGTTCCTAGATCACAGACTCCGCCAACAGACAGAATCAGTGTGTTTCAGGCAATGCCAAGAATCTGCATATGTAAACCACAGTGTGTTGGAATATTTCCCCTTTTCCAGCTGCCTTCTGGAGTTTTGTCACAGAAACCTTTTGTCACAGAAACCTAGCTGATCTTTGACCCCGCAGATCTAAGGTGCTAGCCAGAATTGATTTGACATTGTAGATTCCAGGCTGCAGCCCAGCCTGGTCTTTGGGATGTAAATCCGAGTGCTTTCAGCCCAAAGAAGGCTTCTGTTTTGGTTTTGTATCTTCTTTCCGGGGGGCCTAGATTAAGGGCCTGCAGATACAAGAGAATTATGTTGCCTCAATGTTCTTCCTGTAAGATCTTTTGGTGCTTTTGGTGACGTCAATGTATTGCGCCCTTTAGAAGGGCCATGATCAATAAAAGGGGTTGGGAGAGAAGGTGAGGGGGCGAAAAGTGTATAGGGGTGGAAAGTGTATAGAGGGCGGAAAGGTGTAGAGAGGTCGGGGAGAGTGTATAGAGAGAAGATTGGAATAAACTGCAAGTTAGACCAACCATCATGGCTCCGTTCCTTCCTTCGCCTGCCACATCTTTGCCATCAACCTCCCCGGGGTGGGGGAAGCGGCTGGAGGCTACCGAACTCGGGTGGCGGGAGAGACGGCTGCTGCCCTAGGCCCTATGCCTGGCTCGGTGCGGTGAGGCGTCCCTTCCCTCGCCCGCGCCTTTTCTTTTTATTTTTAAACAAAAAGGGGGGAGATGTTGGAATATTTCCCCTTTTCCAGCTGCCTTCTGGAGTTTTGTCACAGAAACCTTTTGTCACAGAAACCTAGCTGATCTTTGACCCCGCAGATCTAAGGTGCTAGCCAGAATTGATTTGACATTGTAGATTCCAGGCTGCAGCCCAGCCTGGTCTTTGGGATGTAAACAGTGCACAAAAAGAAAGAGGTGGGGAGAGAGACAGAGAGATAGAGACAGACAGAGAGAGAGAAAGAGACAGAGAAAGAAGAAAGCATCTGCCATAGAGGCAGGCAGGGGGTTGGAGTTGGGATGATAGGAGGGAACCTGGGGACACTGGTGCTGGGAAATATGCACTGGTGGAAGGATGGGTGTTGGAAGACTGTATGACTGAAATCTAACCATGAACAGCTTTGTAAGGATCTAGCTCACAGTTATTCAATATTTTTTTAATTTCATTTTTTTAATTTTTATTTTTTTGATAAATACCACTGCCACTTTAATTATTTATTTTTAATAGTTTATTTTTAATTAGTGAGTCAACGTGAGGGTACAGTTACAGATTTATACATTTTTGTGCTCATGTTTCCCCCATACAAAGTTTGATAACCCATCCCTTCACCAGTGCCCATTCTCCACCACCAGTAAACCAAACATCCCTCCCACCCTCCCCAGTCCCGTCTTCCCCCACCCCACACTGCCACTATGGCAGGGTATTCCCTTTTGTTCTCTCTCTCTGATTAGGTGTTGTGGTTTGCAATAAAGGTGTTGAGTGGCCATTGTGTTCAGTCTCTAGTCTATATTCAGCCCGCATCACCCTTCCCCCTCATGACCTCCGACCACATTTTACTTGGTGTTCCCGTCTCTGAGTTGCCCAGAATAAGAGACCAGCCTCCAAGCCATGGAGACAGCCTCCTGGTACTTATTTCTACTATTCTTGGGTGTTAGTCTTATAGTTTATTATTCTATATTCCACAGATGAGTGCAATCTTTCTATGTCTGTCTCTCTCTTTCTGACTCATTTCACTTAGCATGATACTTTCCATGCTGATCCACTTATATGCAAACGTCATGACCTCATTTTTCCTAAGAGCTGCATAGTATTCCATTGTATAGATGTACCAAAGTTTCTTCAACCAATCATCTGTTCTAGGGCACTCGGGTTTTTTCCAGATTCTGGCTATTGTAAACAGTGCTGCGATGAACATATAAGTGTAGATGTCATTTCGACTATACTTTTTGGCTTCTCTGGGATATATTCCCAGCAGTGCTATTGCTGGGTCAAATGGGAGCTCAACCTTTAGTTTTTTGAGAATCGTCCATACTGTTTTCCAAAAGGGCTGAACCAGTCGGCATTCCCACCAGCAGTGTAGAAGGGTCCCTTTCTCCCCACATCCTCTCCAACAGTGGTTGCTTTTGTTCTTTTGGATGTGTGCTAGTCTCTGTGGTGTGAGGTGGTATCTCGTGGTTGTTTTGATCTGCATCTCTCTGATGATTAGTGATGTAGAGCACTTTTTCATGTGCCTTTTGGCCATTCGTATCTCTTCCTTGGGAAAGTTTCTGTTCATTTCTTCGCCCCATTTTTTGATGGGGTTGGATGCTTTCTTCTTGTAGAGTTCAACCAGTGCTTTATATACCATTGATATCAAACCCTTATCTGATGGGTATTGTGTAAATATCCTTTCCCGTTCTGTAGATAGTCTTTGTATTCTGGTCACTGTATCTTTTGCGGTGCAGAAGCTTTTTAGTTTAATGTAGTCCCATTTGTTGATCTCTGTTTTTACTAGATTGCTTAGTTCCGTGTCATCTTTGAAGATACCTTTATCTTCAATATCGTAGAGGGTTTTGCCGACCTTGTCTTCAATGTACCTTATGGTTTGTGGTCTGATGTTGAGGTCTTTAATCCATTTTGATCTGACTTTTGTGCATGGTGTCAGGTCGAGTTTCCTTGACTCCTACAATCTCCCAAGACTGAGCCAAGAAGACGTGAAATACCTCCATAGGCCCATAAATATCAAGGAAATAGAAATTGTAATCAAAAGTCTCCCCAAATTTTTTTTTAATTTTAAAAAGAATCTGTATATTTAACATAAAATCCTGTCGTCCTTGGAATAAAGTTAAGAGAGAAGTTTTCACCAGTTTGTTAACAAAATGAAAACTAAACATATGAGTTATGTGCAACATTGAGATTTCCAAAGTCATTTAAAGCTCACATGACTCAAAATTTTAAGGAGATGAAAAGCCTTATACTTCATATTTATAAAATCCTTACACTTCAAACTGGGCAAACTGCATAATCTCCAGGTATATGAAAAGGTCACTTGTATCACTTGTCATCCCGTTGATCCTCGATTTGCTTGAGTGGGCGCCAGTAACGTCTCCATTTGTCCCTGTCGCATGCTAGTGTAGCCCAATAATATCTGCTCGCTCCAGAAACAGGAAGAGCCTCAAATTGTTCATTCAGGGTTTTGACAAAGAAGTCTGACTATCTCATTGGTGGGCGGCCTCTCGGTCTTTTGAGGTCCCGTGGAATCCAGTCAGTAACAGCTCTAGTCCAGTGGTCATCTCTGAATTGCATTACGTGTCCGGCGCATCTGATTTTCGATGCCTTGGCAAACAAGACAGCATCCTTGATTCTCTATCATTGATGGAGGTCAGAGCTCCGGATTCCTTCCCTCACTTAAGTGAAATGTGATATTCCAAGCATAGCTCTTTTGATTTCTCTTAGGGAGATCCAAATAGCGTTCTCATCCTGTTTTTGTGGGGCCCAGGTCTCTGAGGCATATGTTAGTGCAGGAAGAATGGTGGAGTTGAAAAGATGTGCCTAGAGACAGAGGTTCTTCGTCCTCTTAACCATTTCTTCGACGCTGTTAAAAGGCGTTCCACGCTGCTCACTTCCTCCTGTGCAGTTCTGGCGCCAAGTCGTTCCTCATATTGAGTTCTCAACCCAGGTACACATAGCTGCTGCATTTGGAAATGTTCATTCCATTGAGAGCAAATGGAATGTCAGGAACTAGTCCATTTTTCATGAACATCATTTTGCTGAGATTCAACTGCAGTCCGACCTTTCCACACTCGTGGTCGAAGTCAGCCAGCATTTTTGCTACTTGGCTAATGTTTGGTGTTATGAGAATGATGTCATCAGTGAAGTGGAGGTGGTGTAGTTGCCGACTGTCTATCTTCACTCCCATTCCTTCCCATTCCTGAAGAGTTTCAGTGAAATGGTATCACCCTTCCGAACCCCTCTCTTTATGTCAATGATCATTTCCTTGTAGAATGGTGAGATCCTGGTGGTGAATCCGTAATACAGCTCATGGAGTATCTTGATGTACTGAGTTTGAGTGCCCTGTTTGGCTAGGGCTCCAATGACTGCTTCAGTCTCAACAGAATTGAAGGCCTTCTTTAAATCGATGAACGTTAGACAGAGCGGCATCTTGAACTCTCGCGAAACTTCAGTAAGTTTGGTCACCATGTGGATATGGTCGATCGTGCTGGATCTTTTTCAGAACCCGGCTTGCTCGCATGGTTGTCCTTCATCTAGTGTTTTGCCTATTCTATTCAGGATGACTTTAGTGAACAACGTGCAGACGACAGATAACAGGCAGATTGGGCGATAGTTGCCATGTGGGGTGGGGTATAGAGGATTCATCCTTGTAAAATGCTGTTTGTCTCATCGGACTCTTTCAGAATTGGGCAGAGGGCTGCAGAGGGTGTGTGATTTAAAGACAAATGTCTCATCATAATGAAAAGTCTAGATTTCTGTGGTTACTGAAAGCTTACATTTTGGCTATTTTCATGGGTCAATTTTAAATTCACCTGTCCCTGGACTTTCCTTGAGTTTTAAAAAATTCATACACTGATGTCATTGCTCCTCAATAGTATTTCCTGTTTCCCAATAATATTTGAAAATCCAATTTCGTTGCTCCATTACATGTGGTTCTTCCATTTCTTTTTCTTCTTTTTCACTCTTTGGCAATTGGTGCTATCATATCAGTGACACTAACGAGAGCTTTTATTACAGGAGAGTGTAAAAGGATTGCATTTCTTCTGCATTTATGATTGCCGCATACACATTCAGGGTGTGCATAGATTTCACTGCAGTGCCCTGAACTTGTTAGCTGGTGCACAAATAGCCTCTCTATTTATGGTAATACTCTATGCTGAACAGCAATTTCACACTTAGAACTGTCCCTGTTGGTTTGTCTGTTTTAAATGTCATCTGCTCCTATTTATAAATGTGGAATGAGCTGACTTAAATTGGATTTCTTGGGTCCAAGACACTTCTGATTTTCCTAATGATGAAATAACCAAAAAGCAGAACAGATTATGAAGGAAAATGAAATCTCAGGCACACAATTTCTAAACAGCCAGGGTGTGTTTAAAGCTGCTTGGTTCTGCAGGAATGGCTAATAAAAGAAACATTTCCCCAAAGAATTGTTGTGGTGTTTAATTAAACTCCTTTCCCATAGGTTTGTAATATAGTGTTGTGCAATATTTGGTCAGTTTCTCTGACTGCTTCTTAGTCACAGACTGGACTTTATTGGATCCCAGGTCCTAAGGGAACATTAGGAGCTGGGAGAGGAAGGCAGCATCAAATGAAAAGTTAATTGTATTTAAGCTTTGTTGGAAACTGGCCTTCTGTGGGCTTTACTGAGAGCCAGGAGCCACACACAGGGCCTGGTGTCCAGCTGGGGCCACAACCAATGTCTTCTGTACTCAGCAGATGCAGATGGAGCCTGTGAGATGGAAACCTCTGATCTAGGGCCTGATTGCCTCGCTGCTCCATCCAGGGCAGTGAGCAATGAGCACATTCATTCTTCTGGAGGCCTGGAGGGAAACATTACTGGGCAGAAGATCCTCCCTCAGCCCATTAGGACCCAGATGGGTCTGAGGAAAATCTGTGATGAATGGGGACGATCTGGCATTGAACCACTGGGAAAAGACGGAGTGTCTTCTCTAGACTGACATGCAGGAGACTGTGGAGAGCCTCCTCTGCGCTGGACACAGAAGACAGAGGGTGCCCCACCTGGCTCCTCCTGTCTGAAGGGAGCGCCATTA
Organism: Sorex araneus; assembly: GCF_027595985.1. NCBI lineage: Eukaryota > Metazoa > Chordata > Mammalia > Eulipotyphla > Soricidae > Sorex > Sorex araneus. The sequence goes on along the minus strand of NC_073305.1, from coordinate 117,801 downwards.
GGTCACAGCAGACACGAACAGAGTTGGCAGCATCCCTGTTCCTGTGCCCCCCTGGGCTGGGCTGCACCTGACTCCCCAGCCCAGACACAGGCCACTGAGGAAGGAAGGCTGTGATTGTGGTGCACACATCGTTCCTGCCCTGGGCGAGGGTCACATCTGTTCTCCCACGATTATCCAGTTTCCATGGCTCCTTACCTTAGTGTGTGAGTCAGTTGATGAAGTGTCTCATACTTGACATTTTCAACTTATAAACATGGCAATTTTGTAATATAAATGTTTTATTTGGGGGCCACACTCAGTGTTTTTCAGGGCTCATTCTGGCTCTGTGCTCAGAGATCCTTCTGGTGAACTTGGGGTGGGGGTGCCCATGGGGGTCAGCCACTTGTAAAACAAGTGCCCTACCCTCTTAACTATCACTCCAGCCCCCATTTAACATTTGTAATATAATGAGATCATGAAATAATTTAGGATAATCCTCATTACATACACAAGTTGTCAAAATATCTATAGTCAAGAAAGAAGACATCTTTGTAATATCAGTATGAATGGTCACTGAATTTAGTAGAATTTAATGTTCTATTAAATGATGGTGCTTATTCTCTTTTTCCTTGGGAGATAGTACAGTGTGGTGGTCAGCATTCGCCTCAAAGGTCACACATGCTTGAGTATAGTTCCACTCTGCCACCAGGTGGTCCTAGAGAGTTTTGGGACCTAGTCTTGCATTGGAAACTGAGGCTAATGATAGACCTCATGCCAGAGTGACTGAGTGGATGACAGTGAGTGATAGCTACCCTGTCAGATGAACGTCACAAAACAGCCATTTGGAACTGGTTCTCAAGATGCAGGAGTCCTTGCAAATGTTACCTTCTGCTCTCCAGAATGTTCTGTGCTCTGTCCTAGGTGTTACTTCCTCACTCTTAAGCAATCTGTTCATCCCCTGTGTCATTAACTGCAACTGTATTTCATCCAACTCTGACACCTTGCTGAGACCTGCTCCCCTGCCACGTAGGTCTCAGCAGAGACATCAAAGTGGGAAGGCTAAGGACCCTCTGTCTGCATCCCCCTTGACTTTCATCTCCATAGGGACAGTAGGCAAGATATTTTCAGGTACTATTGCACTCTGGGGAACCTGACTCAGAGCGGGCAGAGCAGTAAGATTTAATTAATGAAATGATTATGTTCTAGAAATTCTTTTGAAGTGGCATATCTATGTTACTGAGTGCTACTTTCAGCTCTGTGCTTAAGGTCCCTCCCCAAAGTGCTTAGGACCCCCATGTTTCCAGGAATCAAACTGGGGTTTTGGACATACAACGTATGAATTCCAGCCCTAAAAGACTTCTTTCTGGCCACATTCTAGAAATTCCTACATTTTCAAGCTTTCAGTGTACTTATGAAAAAAGTAATGCAATATGAGATCATGCACAGTATGTATATGAACTTTTGTGAGAAAAATCAGAAAACTCAGAGACTACCACACATTCCTTCTGGAAATTTTGCTCAGAGTGGTAGGCAAGCAGTGGGATGCAAGGTCTAACAGCGAAGACTTTATCAAAAACCAGCTTTCTTTTTTGCTTCTGTGACCTTGTAAAAGTCGTTTTTTAAAAGTCAATTTCTTTATATTTAAACTGGATATTAAAAATAGCAACTGATTTCTGTAAGTTGAATTATAACTCTACAAAATGTTTAGGTTGAGGTCGACAAAGGTAGAACTTGCCTTGAATTCAGCTGACCCCGTATGAATCCGCTGGCACCACATATCGTCCCCTGAGCACTGCCAGAAATAAACCCTGAGCACAGAGCCAGTGTAAGCCCTGAGCATAGCTCAGATTGGGGTGTGGCTCCTAAACAAACCAACCAACAAAAACACTTGAAATTGAACTCCTGGCTCACAGTAGCTCAGATTTTCCGTTTATTTGGAGGTTGGATATTTGCAGAGGTGAACAAAATAAAGTGAGATTACGGGTGGCTCTAATCAATGAGAATTTTCCCTTTATAAGAGGGATATCACTTGTATCACTTGTCATCCCGTTGATCTTTGGCTTGCTTGAGAGGGTGCCAGTAACATCTCCATTCGTCCCTGTCTCGTGCCAGTGTAGTCCAATGTTATCTACTTGCGCCAGGAATTCAAAGTGCCTCAAACCATTTGTTCAGGGTTTTGACAAATAAGTCTGACCATCTCATAGGTGGGCGGCCACATGGTCTTTTGAGGTCCCGTGGAATCCAGTTGGTAACAGCTGTAGTCCAGCGGTTGATTCTAAATCGAATTATGTGTCCAGCCCATCTGATTTTTGATGACTTGGCAAACGAGACAGCGTCCCTGATTCTTGGATTTCTTCTCTCACTTGAGTGAGACGTGATACTCCAAGCATAGCTCTTTTGATTCCTCTTTGGGAGACCTGAAAAGCATTCTCATCCTGTTTTCGTAGGGCCCAGGTCTCTGAGACATATGTTAGTGCAGGAAGAACAGTGGAATAGAAAAACATGTGCCCGGAGTCTGAGGTTCTTCGTCCTCTTAACCACTCTTCGACGCTCTTGAAGGCATTCCACACTGCTCTCTTCCTCCTGCGCAGTTCTGGAGCCAAGTCATTCCTCATATTGAGTTCTCGACCCAGGTACACATAGCTGCTGCATTCAGAGATGTTCATTCCATTGAGAGCAAATGGAATGTCAGGGACTAGTTTATTTTTCATGAATATTGTTTTGATTCAGAGACGACTGCTGGACTAGAGCTGTTACTGACTGGATTCCATGGGACATCAGAAGACCTCGTGGCCACCCACCAACTAGATCATCAGATTTCTTCATCAAATCCTTGAATGAACGATTTGAGGCTCTTCCTGTTCCTGGAGCAAGCAGATATCATTGGGCTGCACTAGCACACGACAGGGACAAATGGAGACGTTACTGGCGCCTGCTTGAGCAAATCAAAGATCAACGGGATGACAAGTGATACAAGTGATGCAAGATTGTTCGCTGAGATTCAGCTGTAGTCCGATCTTTCCACACTCAAGGTTGAAGTTGGCCAGCATTTGTGCCACTTGGCTAATGTTTGGTGTTATGAGAACGATGTCATCAGCAAAGCAGAGGTGGTGTAGTTACCAACCATCTATCTCCACTCCCATTCCTTCCCATTCCAGTTATCACATGATATTCTCGAGGGTGGCACTGAAGAGTTTCGGTGAAATAGTATCACCCTGCCAAGCCCTCTTTTTATGTCAATGATCACTTCCTTGTAGAATGGTGAGATCCTGGTGGTGAATCCGTAATACAGCTCGTGGAGGATCTTGATGTACTGAGTTTGAATACTCTGTTTGGCTAGGGCTTCGATGACCGCTTCAGTCTCAACAGAATCGAAGGTCTTCTTTGAATCGGTGAATGTTAGACAGAGCGGCATCTTGAACTCTCATGATACTCAATGAGCTTGGTCACTGTGTGGATATGGTCGATCATGCTGAATCCTTTTCGGAACCTGGCTTGCTTGCACGGTTGTCCTTCATCTAGTGTTATGCCTGTTCTATTCAGGATGACTCAAGTGAACAACTTGTAGACGACGGACAACAGGCAGATTGGGCTATAGTTGCTGATGTGGATGTCTCCCTTCTTGTACAGGAGAATGGTCCTGCTGGTTTTCCATTGGGATGGTACCTTGCATATGGACAGGTAGCATGTGAAGAGTCGAGCCAGTGTATTGATGAGTACTGGTGGCAGATTCTTCAGGTGTTCAGGTCTGACCTTATCTTGACCGGGTGCTGTACGCGTCTTTACCTATGAAATGGTATGTCAGATTTTGGAAGGGAGCATATTAGGAACGACATATCCATCCTGCGGAATTTGGTATGTGAGCAGGTGGATGTGGCTGTCGAAGAGATCTGAGTAGAAGTCGTGAATAATCCTCTCCATTGCCCTTCTAGAAGATGTGATCTAGCAGGATGTCAGAGGGCAGTCATCTTGGCCTTGTAGTTGGCGAAGGACAGGCGAGCATTGCAAATACTTTTCCCAGCTTCTGCCGCATCGGCCAACACTGCTGTTCTTCTCTCTTTGAGGTCTTCTTTATCGCTTCTCTGCACAGCTTTGTGAGCTCGGAAGTTAGCTTGTGATTGCCTGAGGCTCGTGCCAAACCATGTTGGCGCATGAGCTTGAGAGTTTCCGAAGACAGGCGTCTGCTTGTGGCTTTCCCACTCTCGGCATTCCTCATGCAGTCGTGGAGGTGCCCAGGCTGAGAACTCTGGGAGTTGTAGGAACTCCCAGAATGACCACCAACTGGAAGCTCTTCGGCACCATTGCGGCATGTCCAGGCTGAGAACTCTGGTGTCTTCTCCAAGTCGAGGTGGGCAGCCTCCCGCCACCCTCACACTTCCAGAAGCCCCAGCACCCATGTCTGCCGCCATGCCACCTCATTGGCCCAGAGAATAGGTCCTGAAGTCTCTGGCATATAGAGCCATGTCACACTTCCAGTTCCTCAATAGTAAAATTCCAGGAGGAGTACACCAAATTAGGTGGGAAGTAACATAGAAGTCCACTAAACTCAACAAACAAAAACAGTAGCACAGGCTCAACAAGTAACAAACGGCTTAATAAATTCTTAATAATAGACAAGGACTTAACCACACCACGATCAGATATAACAATTTTCAAATAAAATTGTTTTAATATTTACTTATTTTACTATTATGCCTTTGTTATCCAATCAATTTCAACTCTAGAACGGTATCAATAGTTGTGGTTTTTCTCTACATAAAATAAATGAAATATTTATTAAAAAAAAGAAATTAAAACAGAAATTTGAAATATTTGGTGACAAATTAAAATGAAAACAATTTTAGAAACAATAGGATACGGCTAAAACAGTATTGAGAGATTAATAGTGGTACAGGACTTCACAAATATATAAAATAACCTTATAGCTAAGGAAACTGGAAATACAACCAATTTAACCAGAAGTCAGTAGAAGAAAGGAAATGATAAAAATAACAGAAGTAAATGAATAGAAGATTCACTGTCACTGTCATCCCGTTGCTCATTAATTTGTTCGAGTGGGCACCAGTAACGTCTCTCATTGAGAGACTTATTGTTACTGTTTTTGGCATATCCAATACACCATGGGTAGCTTGCCAGGCTCTGCCACGCGGGCTTGATACTCTCAGTAGCTTGCCAGGCTCTCTGAGAGGGGCAGAGGAATCGAACTTGGGTCAGCCGCGTGAAAGGCGAACGCCCAACCGCTGTGCTATCTCCCCAGCCCATAGAAGATTAATGAAACTAAAATTATTTTTCAAAACTATAGATACATCTTTAACTAGGTTATAAAGGAGAGCAAATTAGGGGCTGGAGTGACAGCACAGCAGGTAGAGCATTTGCCTTGCACGTGACTGACCCAGGTTCGATTTTCAGCATCCCATATGGTCCCCCGAGCACTGCCAGGAGTAATTTCTGAGTGCAGAGCCAGGAGTAACCCCTGTGCATTGCTGGATGTGACCCAAAAAGCCAAGAAAAAAGGAGAGCAAACTATAATAAACAGAATCAGAAATGAAAAGGCCAAATTAAAATAGATAATTAAGACATACAAAGAATTAAAGAGACATCTATGCTGATTCAATAAAAAGTAAGAGGTTTCTATGAACATGTGCCAATAAATTAATAACCTAAGAACATTTTTTTAAAAATTTACATAGAAATATTGAAACAAAGAGATTTCAAACCAGAATAGACTTATCATAAGTACTAAAATTAATCCATTTATTTATTTGGGGGTGTAGGAAAACATTGGTTTGTCCTTTTTCCCATGTCATAGGGAGCGTAGGTTTATTGGGTTACACCCATCACAGTGCTCCCATTCCTTTGTGTTTATTTTTAACTCCTCTGCGCTCTTCTTTCCCTATCTGTTAATCGCCTATATCCACAAAACAGAACCTGCGATTTTTAAGGTCAGATCCTTCTATGGACTCTGGATTTTGAATTTGTAAGTGAAATATTGCTTTTCATTTTCCCTTGCGTCCTTTGCATAGTTTACTTTAGAGCAATGTCCTCTTTGTGTAGAAATAGGAAGACAGTTAATGCTATGCTTTTGTAATTTGGAGTTAATTGATTCTGACTAATTGCATCTGTCATATTTATTGGACTTAAGCTTCAGTTGTCCTTAGTTCCTAGCACCCCAAAAGCAGGGTCCTGATGAAGGGATTGATGGACCCAGGGCAAGAAGTAAGCTATCCTGGCATCAAAATGGGACAGGCTAAGCACCATAAAACTTACAATAAGCTAAAAGCATGGTGGTGGACAAATTCTGTCATGACCCAAAGAGACGTGACTGGACAAGGACCCTGTGGGGATTAGGAAGGTCTAATCTTGCCTGACCACTATAGTCTGGGATCTATAGTGAGATGTCCCCAGAAGAGCCACCTTTTAAGCTTAATATATCTCTTACTATGTCCATATAAAATGACTAATATTATTAAGAAGTTAATTTAAGATGACCATTTAAATACATATGGACTAAGGAAAGAAGAAACAAACCCTTGAACAGATCTCCTAGCAGGAGGAGATCTTTGTCTTAGATGAGCTTCCCCAACGAAGGGAAGGGCTTTACATATGTTGATTGTGCTATCTGACCTAGGTGTATTTGCTCCCCCCAACCTTGGAGGTTGGGCTCTTGACTAAGGCTGTGAGACTGGGCACAGTGAGAGTAGCATGGGGGAAAGTGGGAGACGGGAATGAGGGGCAGTGTGAGACTGGAATGGGGAGCTCAGAGAGACTGGGACAGCGCATAGGGAGAATGAAATAAATTGCGAGATTGGAATAAAGGGCAATTGATCAGCAACCATCTTGGAGGCCCTGTTCCCTCCTTCATGCGTCTGTTGGTGGTGGATGCAGGCCAGGGTGAGGAAGTGTCTCATGGCCACTGAATGCACGTGGCCAGAGAGCCCACGCCACATAATATTGAATACACAGGGGCCACACCTGATAGAGCTAAGAGCTTAACTCATGATAGTGCTCAGGGAATTATACGCAGTACCAGGGAGTAAATTTGGTTTGGCCATGTGCAAGGCAAGTATTGTACTTACTGTACAATATCTCTGGTTCAAAAGAACAGGGAAAATTAAGCAATAAAAATAATTTTAAAATTTCTAAAAAATTAAAAACTGGGACCAGATGTCTTTGCCAGTGAGTTTTACCAAACCTTCAGAGAATAACTTAAGCCTATTCTTCTCAAAATTAAAAAATAGTCAAAGAAGAAATATTGCCAAATACATTTTACAAGACTAGCATTATCCAGACACAAATAACCGGAGGACAGACAGACAACTGACACACAGACACACACACACACCTGCATCACACACCACCCCCCTGGGTCCTGGGGGCGTTTTCACAGTTCGACTCACCCAGCTGGTTCCAGCACTTTGCCAGCAGCTCCAGCAATATAGAAGTGGTGAGAGTGGACAATACAGTGGAGCCTGGGGACTGGCATTTCCCGATAGGGCAGTTAATGGCAATTATTGGTGTCCAGGGTTGGAACATGGGTTGCTGACACCTATAGAATCTAGACAAATAACTGATTGATAATAATAAAGTCTAGACAAATAATTAATTGGTAATAATGGAATCTAGACAAATAATTAATTGGTAATAATGGAATCTTGACAAGTAACTTATTGGCAACAGTGATGGAATCTAGGTAAATAATTTTGTTTCTCATGTTAGTGATATCCTAAGAATATCTTAAGGCCACTGCCAAGATAGAACAATCTTACACTATTTCCTCTACGGATACCTTTTCAGTGGTTTTTCATAACAAACAATACAAAATATATTTTTTCAGTTGTAGTTTAGGACAGGGCTTGGGGCTTGGGATGGAAACATCCCAAATATTGTGGTGGGAAGGGGTACTGGTGGTGGGACTGGTGTTTGAATATTAAATGTAATCAAATATTGTGAACTACTTTATAAAATAAAAAAAATAAAATTGTTTCTGCTTGTACCAATTTTACCCATGTAAACTTTTTGTCTCCCACTTACCACCTGCTCTCATCCTGCATGTATTGCATTCCATTTGCCCGTATATTGTGAATTCTGTGGTCCCCACCTAGGGACTCTAGATGTGAGGAAAAGTGAGTGTCAGGAGATTCCTTGTACCACATATTCAGTGGCATGAACTGCTTCCCTCGACCCCCTGGTGGAGGAACGAAGAGAAGGTGTCACAGACTGATTCAGATCATGGGCCATGGACAGTTTTTAATTCAGACCTAATAGCATACTTATAGAACAGCTGAGGGTGTTCGAGGTATGGACTGCACATAGGTGTGATTTGATCATTTACAGATGTAAAGCGTTTTGACAGAGGCAATTCTTTTGGGAGAATTAACTCAATGAGATGTTCTGTCTGAGACTATACTGAGAAATTCACTGAGGGTGACAAGCATCTATATTGCTTCTCTTTTTCACTCCCTGCTAATACATATTAAACAATTCAGTTAACTTCTTATTAATATTAACAGCTATTTGGATAAGCACAGTTAGAAATATAGATTCCAAAACTTAGTTCTCTGGGCTCCAGGCTAAGGTTAAAAGCCGGCTGGGCATTTACTATATCCCAGACTAAGTCCTCAGTCCGGTTTAGCTTTTCCTACCCCACAGGTCCTGTCTTTTCAGTCATTGTGGCTTGTGTCAAGACTTTGCTTTATGATTTTTAGACTGACTTGTGTTGAAGCCGGGGTAGCTTTGATGCTTGCCCCAGGTCCATCCAGAGATCCCTCAGTGGGACCCAGTGTTTTGGTATGCTAGGAACTATGGCAACTGAAACCTGAGTCAAGTGATTATGATGGATGCCCAGAAATAAATATATTTAAGAGTCAATTAACTCCCAAATATTAGGAGCATATCATTAATGGTCTTTCTGTGTTTAAGCAAAGAAAATTTGCTCTATAGTAAAATATAAAAAGGTTATAGGGGAAAGAGAAAAGCAAGTAATTCATTACAGATACAAAGTACAGAGCCATCAGAAGGTTTGACTTTATAAGTAACCAAGGCTGACTTACAGAATCTAATAGCTAACAGAATGAGAGGTAAAGCACAAAGGAAAGATTAAGGATAAACTCAGGGGACTAGGGGTGCTTGTAAGGAGCACTGTAAGTTTCTCTGGTGGGGAGGAAAAGGGGCAATTCACTGATGAAGCCTAAAACACTTTAAATTAACACCCAACACTATATACCCACTGTTGATCTTGAATAAAACTGTCTACAGTGCCATCAGCCTATATTCTGTGTCTATCAACCATCAGCCTCTACATTGGAATCGGCTCTGTGTACCCAGGTCACCAGATACTGCCAGATAGTACTATGTAATTTAGTACAATGGTCTTGTCAGAGCAATCGGACAGCAAGAGACAAATGAAATCCAGGTTAAAGTAGTAGTATAACATACAGGGATGTATCACTTATGGCAAGACCCTCATATGAGCAGAGACTGAGATAGGTACTTCCTATTGAGAATAATTTAAAAAATTAAACTGTTCATTATAAGTGGCAATCATAAATATGCCAAATAAAATATGCTCCCTTAAAATTTTCTTATTATTCTATGTTCTAAACAATTACTATGGCATCTGTTCAGTTTTATTAATATATATGCAAACTTCAAATAAACATGTATTCTTAAATACTGCATTTTAATGAAAATATATTCTGAGAATTAATTACACAGTTATGAAACCCCCATCCCCAAAACACAGTAATCAATTGTACTAAAGTTTGGGTTACGTTTAAGACAGTGAATATTTCTCACCCTCCCATTCCTGTGGCATCACATGCTTCTGCAAATAAACAGGTCCTGATATGATACTATATCTAGAGAAGCCTAAAAACTCTACTAAGAAACTCTTAGAAACAATAGACTTATACAGTAAAGTTGCAGGCTACAAAATCAATACCCAAAAATCCATGGCCTTCCTACACACAAACAATGAGGCAGAGGAAAGGGAAATGAAAAAAGCAATCCCATTCACAGTCGTGCCCCAGAAAATCAAGTACCTCGGAATCAGCTTAACCAAGGAAGTAAAAGACCTCTACAAAGAAAACTATAAAACGCTACTCCATGAAATAAAAGAGGACATGAGGAAATGAAAACATATACCCTGCTCGTGGATAGGGAGAATCAATGTTGTCAAAATGGCAATACTCCCCAAAGCATTATATAGATTCAACGCAATCCCTATAAGGATACCCGTGACATTCTTCAAAGAAATGGATCAAGCAACCCTAAAATTCATATGGAACAACAAACGTCCAAGAATAGCTAAAACAATTCTTGGGAAAAAGACGATGGGAGGCATCACCCTCCCCAACCTCAAACTTTACTACAAAGCAGTAACAATTAAAACAGCATGGTACTGGAACAAAAGCAGAGCCATAGACCAATGGAACAGGGTGGAATATCCCTACACACAACCCCAAAAGTATGATCACCTAATCTTTGATAAGGGAGCAAGAGATGTGAAGTGGAGCAAGGAAAGCCTCTTTAACAAATGGTGCTGGCACAACTGGACAACCACATGCAAAAAAATGGGCTTAGACCTTGACCTGACACCATGCACAAAAGTCGGATCAAAATGGATTAAAGACCTTAACATCAGACCACAAACCATAAGGTACATTGAAGACAAGGTCGGCAAAACCCTCCACGATATTGAAGATAAAGGTATCTTCAAAGGTGACACGGAACTAAGCAATCTAGTAAAAACAGAGATCAACAAATGGGACTACATTAAACTAAAAAGCTTCTGCACCGAAAAAGATACAGTGACCAGAATACAAAGACTATCCACAGAATGGGAAAGGATATTTACACAATATCCATCAGATAAGGGGTTGGTATCAATGGTATATAAAGCACTGGTTGAACTCTACAAGAAGAAAGCATCCAACCCCATCAAAAAATGGGGCAAAGAAATGAACAGAAACTTTCCCAAGGAAAAGATACGAATGGCCAAAAGGCACATGAAAAAGTGCTCTACATCACTAATCATCAGAGAGATGCAGATCAAAACAACCACGAGATACCACCTCACACCACAGAGACTAGCACACATCTAAAAGAACAAAAGCAACCACTGTTGGAGAGGATGTGGGGAGAAAGGGATCCTTCTACACTGCTGGTGGGAATGCCGACTGGTTCAGCCCTTCTGGAAAACAATATGGATGATTCTCAAAAAATTAGATATTGAGCTCCCAATTTGACCCAGCAATACCACTGCTGGGAATATATCCCAGAGAGGCAAAAAAGTATAATCAAAACAACATCTACACATGTATGTTCATCGCAGCACTGTTTACAATAGCCAGAATCTGGAAAAAACCCAAATGCCCTAGAATGGATGACTGGTTGAGGAAACTTTGGTACATCTATACAATGGAATACTATGCAGCTGTTAGAAAAAAGGAGGTCATGAATTTTGTATTTAAGTGGATCGGCATGAAAAGTTTCATGGTGAGTGAAATGAGTCAGAAAGAGAGAGACAGACATAGAAAGATTGCACTCATCTATGGTATATAGAATAACAGAGTGGGAGACTAACACCCAAGAATTGTAGAAATAAGTACCAGGAGGTTGACTCCATGGCTTGGAGGCTGGCCTCACATTCTGGGGAAAGGGCAACTCAGAGAAGGGATCACCAACTATAATGTAGTCAAAGGCCATGCGGGGGAAGGGAGTTGCGGGCTGAATGAGGGCTAGAGACTGAGCACAGTGGCCACTCAACACCTTTATTGCAAACCACAACAGCTAATTAGAGAGAGAGAACAGAAGGGAATGCCCTGCCACAGTGGCAGGGTGGGGTGGGGGGAGATGGGATTGGGTGAGTGGGAGGGATGCTGGGTTTACTGGTGGTGGAGAATGGGCACTGGTGAAGGGATGGGTTCCCAAACTTTGTATGAGGGAAGCATAAGCACAAACGTGTATAAATCTGTAACTGTACCCTCATGGTGATTCACTAATTAAAAATAAATAAATTTAAAAAATAAATAAACAGGTCCTTCAGAATAAAAAGATAACACAATGGCTATTAGGAGCAAGGAGTGAGTGACTTCGATTGTGTTATGCAGTGAGGTCATAAGTGTGTTTTTGTTTCAGTTTTTTCAACTGCAAAGATAATTTCAGTTTTTTCAACTGCAAAGATAATTTAACATATTCTATCTGGAATAAAAATGTACATAATAGTGCTGTGATTTTTGGAATTTGTGGTAAAAATAACATTGTTATCCCTTCTGAGTTAGGGTTATGTAAAACTCTTTCCCTTCATTTTAAAATATGTTGCTTCAGGTACATGTATATTTTTCCATGTTTTGGGGAGAGGTTTTTACTTGTTTTTGTTTTCTAGTGACAACTCTATAAGTTGTGTTTTCAGAGTTAAACTCAGTTCTCCACTTCATTTATTTATCTCACGCTAGAACTATGGGAAAAAGAGTGGAGATATAGTAATATTCTCAATTAATGAACCACTTTTTCCAAATAATTGCTATTTTCTAGAAGACTCTCTTGACTGCTGTCATCTTGAGACCATAAACTCATTGAGTACCCAAAGAAGAAAAAACGTTTTTCTCTCTATAAAAGCAAACTTAAGATTTTTTGACTTGACAGTGGGAGAAGCACCAACAACCAGACGATATCACTTGTCTGTGGTATGTAGAGAAAGAAGACAAGAGAACAGGTAGTTCTAATGAAGAAAAGCCCTTGGCCTGGATTACAAAACTGAGATCACAAAGCCGTAATCTTTGTGGTTACGGGAGGGAGAAAGGAAAAGGGCCAGAGATGACCTATGGGGAGCAGTGGAAGATCTTCAGCACCTTGGTGGTGGTGAGGTGCAGGAGTAGTACTAAAGCCATGTACATTAATACTATTGCAACTGTGTTACCTCAATCTGTTAAAAGGAAAATAAGTATTCATTGAATAAGAGTTTGTACACTTGAAATTCGGGTCCAGTTGATTCCAAACTGAGCAAAATTAAATGCTTTCTTTAGTGGGAAAAGGGAATAGTCTTAAGGGGAATCTTAGGTCTACCCTCTAAATAAAATTTTTCAAAATGTGATGCACATGTGTTTCTTGTCAGTGAAAAATCGTGACTCACTCAAACCTCCTGAACCCCTATTTTGGAATAGAACCCCTAATCTTCATGTTGCTGAATTTCCTTAGGCACACCTGGTTTAAGAATCATTGCGGAGGAATTTATTAAGGGGAGATAAGTCAATAGCTCTCTCTTGATCAACAAGACCACTTGTTTTTCTTATGTGAAGAATTGAAATTACTACCTCTATCCTTCTCATTGATATTTTTTTTAACCAGGAAAAAGTCCATCTGAATTATCAATGGTAGCACTTACTGACCCATGTGTGTCGCTCCAGCCCATACAACTAAGAATCCTTCTGGTGCGAATTGGTTCACAAGGCCCTCTGTAACCCAGGCATCTTCCTAAATTCGAAGACCTTTTACGATGGATTGAATGTCTGAAGCACTCAGAGAAGAATTAATTGGCAGCTCCAAATGAACAACTACATATTCTCTGCATGAATTTATGTTTTTGCCTTTGTTACAGCCCAAAACTCACAGGAAAAATCTTTATAAGAATTAGTTATGCTCCGTGATTTCTAGTGGAGCTACAGAGACTAGCCCTGGGGCTGTTATTTTCAGTATTTCTTTTTTTTTTTCAAACTGAGTTATCAAGTAAAAATCCAATTGTTCCTAATGACACTCACTCTATGTGTTTCCCATTCTCATATATGAGAAAGGGTTTATTGTCTATTTGTAGTAATTAAGGCAGTGATGTTATATAGACCCATAAAAATTCCTCATTAAACCAGTAAAGAGATTTTCATCAAAATCACTGTAGCTAAATATTTATTTAAAAATGAAAGCTAAATTAAAATGAAGAAATTCCACAGACAAAATAAGAATGCTTTAAGACAATTTTGAAAGTAGGTTTAGGCATCCCTTACCACTTCTAGGCATATAAGTATATGTTGTTTGAGAATAGAACTTTAAGTGATCCATCATAGCTATAAAGAAATGAAGTAATTAACCATAAGGAAATAATTCAGCAAGATGCTAACAGTTTAATAGCATTTGAGTATTTGCGTTTCAGCATTACTGTTTTTAAATGATTTCATCATTGTTTTAGATTTGAAAAAGGTGCTAGCACGTGAATAAAACAGAAAGGAGCACAAGATTTTGTGACTATTATGGTAATCCACACGTGTTATTAGCTACAGGAGTGCTGTTTGTATTGTCTGGTGGAATTGAAAACACAAGCTTGTGCAAAACAAGCCTGTGCTCTGTAAACTCAACAGCCCTCGACATTTTGCTTACAGACTATATACTATACAGACTAATGCTATAGAGACTTCCCAGCCAGGGTGAAATGAAAGAGCCAACCAATGTCCTTCATGAGTAGAAAAACCTCCCTTTGGTACCCTGTCAAACAGGGAATTAATCTAGAGAACCGTAGCTGAGGAATCTAAACCCATTGATTGGAATATGTAATAACTCCACACTCTGTGGCTCAAGGATAAAGATTTTATTAGCAACTCTTTCTCATTCATTGTTTGTGAGAATACCATTTTGGTCCAGACTTTTGGGAAAACAATATGGGCATTCCTCAAAAGTACACCTCTATGTTCATTGCAGCACTGTTTACAATAGCCAGAATCTGGAAGCAACCTGAGTGCCTGAGAACAGATGACTGGATAAGGAAACTATGGTACATCTACACAATGGCGTACTATACAGCCTTCAGGAAAAAATGAAGTCATGACATTTGCTTATAAATGGATAGACAGGAGAGTACCATGCTGAGTGAAATGAATCATGGATAGGGAGACACAGAATGATTGCACTCATTTGAGGGATGGAAAAAAATCCCACAATTAGTCTCATTGGACAACAGATACATGGGCTAGGAGGACTGGTCCATGTTTGGAATCTTGCCACAGTTGGGGACTGGTGAGGGGGAAGGGCAGTTAGGATAGAGAAGGAACTACTTGACAGTGACAGATGGAAATGATCATTCTGGACAAGAACTGAGTATGAAAGTAGGTCAAGGGATGTACATGATAGTATTTGAGTACCTGTATTGCAAACCATAATAATACCCAAAATGAAAGAGAGACAGAGACACCCCCCCACACACAACACACATACAAAGGGAGAGAGAGAGAGAAGAAAGAGAGAGAGAGAAGATAGACAGACAGACAGACAGACAAAGAGGGGAAAATAGGCAGGAAAGAAACTTGGGAACATTGGTGATAGGAAAAACGCACTGGTGAAGGGGCTGTTAGTAGAAAATTGTATGACTAAATTTAATTATGAACAACTTTGTAACTGTGTATCTTATGGTGATTCAATTAAAGAACACCTTGCTTTATCTCAGAGGATTTTTGAAAAAGAGCCAAGAAGGAAGCCAAATCTGCCGCTCCACACGACCACTGCTTCCCTAGCAGGTTTCTGAATACTCCCAACCTGAAGAAGTTAGTTCCCACTTTCCAGCAAACACCAGATCAACATGCTCCTCCCCACCTTAGTCAAGGCCAGATGATCAGATTAAATTTCTTGCTTAAATTTCTGTGAAATCTTATTGTCATTCATTTAAAGTCTGAAGGATTCAGAGTGTTGTTGTGTGGTTTTCCCGTGCAATTATATATTTGTGGACAAATGATAATGGTAGAATTTAGGTGAAAGTTATATTCTTTCCAAAGAAAAGCTAAATAAACTTCACTCTGTGCCCTAGAACCAAAGATTTCCTAATGGCTTAAATAGACCCGGTAAGAGTGGATTCATCCAGCCAGACATACTTATTCAGCAGTACTGAAGTCTCAAATTCTATAGTGTGAGCAGCAGTTTGGTTTCAGCAAAATGACTGCATCCTTAACTTTCAGTTAACATTGCTGTTTGAAGCCATTTGGTTCTATGATTTGCATGTGATTGATGAACTAGTGCTGATGCTGCCAAGAAGCAAGAGTTAGAGCTATCTCTAGCTCTCTGCAGCTCTATTGACTCTTGAGCTGGTAATCTCTGCCCTGAAGCATCCTGCGCTCTATACAAGTTCACCATGTCCCAGGACTCACCCACTTCAGCCACTGGAAGCCAATAAAAATATCTTCTAAATATTAGGAGTTGGCCTATGGGAATGAATCTGCCAAAGGAAGGGGTAGGGTGAAGGGATGGAAGGGGAACTTGACAGGGTGCAGGGATGCTGAACTTTTGGTGGGTTGAAACACTGTATGACCTAAACTCTTCAGTAACAGTGTTGTAAATCCTAATGCCCATACAAATATTGAAAACTAAAATTAAAAAGAAAAGAAAAGACAAATAAAAAAATTATCCCCCAAGAACAAAATCCTGGAGGACATGGCATGTGCAAATGATGTAATTTTAGGAGTTTAATATAAAGGCAATTACAAAGTGTAGAGAGGGGGGGTGAGCAGAATATCACCAAGGTCTGAAGGGAAAAAAACAGAGCTTCAAGCACAGGGAGAGATCATAAATAATCCAGCTCCCCTCCCCCATACACACCACCACACACACAGCTTAGTTCTCTGAGTGGACATGAATAGCCCATACCTCCTCGAGTCTCTGAATGGATACACCAAAGCCAGAAGCAGGGAACTTCCAATGCACTTCTGGTTTTTCAGCACCAGGATAAGGAAGGGGTTGAAATGCAGAGAAGATTCAGAGGCAAACAGAAATGAGTCATAACACAGAATTCTTATTCCTAGAACTTAAGAAATGTAATTCAGTGTTTAATCAACTACAAAAGCTGGAAGTCAACTTTCACTGTGAAGTAGCTTCCAGGTTGAACCAATGTGAAATAAGCCAGAAGCAGAAAAAAAAAATCCCATAGTCTCACTGGTATGTGACACAGATTCTAGCCAATTTGACTTCTCAGAAGTAGAGGGAGAATAATGGCCACTGGGAAATGCTGCTCGGAGGAGCTGAGTCTCCATACTGATATACCCTGTGTCGCACACAGTTGGGCTGGGGGTCTTGTGGAGGGTTATTTATTCATTGGTCAACAGCGTGCATCAGGACAGGCAGCATACTGAAGGCAAATAATCCCTTCCCTATAGCATCTTCCACAGGGAGAAAATTTCCACCTTCCACACCCAAGTCCCCAGGGCTTGGAAGGGAACATGACCGATAGGAACATGGCCTCTGTGGAGAATAACTGGTAACAGGATTATCTTTTCTTCTAAGGCAAATAGAGCATAATTAGATTTTGGCATAGCTATAGCAATACTAGGAAATAAATCTGCATCCAACAATTTCCACAAGATCTAAGATGTAATTAAAATATGAAATTAAGTAAAAATAATTAAGTTATCGATGCATAGACAGCAGATTACATGGACCTTAGATCACACTCTTCTATCTCTGTCCTTCAGGAAAGGGTTGCTTTCTCTTTTCCATCACACATGTGATTGAAAATAAATGCTTGAACAAAAGCAAAGTTTTTCCATATAAACATTACTGAGTTTGATACTTGAATCACATTTATAACGTTTCCAAAATCATTGTGACTGCTAGTGCAGAATTTAAGGATGGGAGTAACTATCTAATTTACATTCTGAGTAGTGTGGTATAAAGCAAGATCAGTTCAGAGTTTGCAGAAGTCCCAGATGCTAATACTAAATGCTGGGAAACAAAGCATCTGAGTGGGCAGCCCTGGAACCTCTCCTCCTCAGCCAAGGTGCCCACATGAACACCTAGGCCAGAGGAACCCCTGCAGTTTGGGAGGTGTGCCAGAAGCAGAACTGTAATCCAGGACCGGAACCAATGCTGCCCATCCCCCATAGGTATGGGGGCCATGGCCTCTGGAGAGGCTGTAGTTATTTTTCCCCTTTCCCAGCACTTTGGACTCATATTTCAACCGCCATTACCTAATTCTTACTGGGACAGCCCGGCTACTCTGAACACATTAGGCCAACAGTCCACTAGCCTACTCCAATCTCACCAAAATAACTGTGAAAACAAGAATCTAACAAGCCTAATATAAAGGAACACATCCCCTGAAGCTGCACTAGAGGTTTCACATAAGTCACAGAGGAGCACCAAAGAGGAAGTTAGTATTTTTGAAGGGGAAAAAAGAGACCACCATCGACTGAGCTCATTCAGAACCCTTTCTCTCAGTGAGAGGGGGACACTGGCAGTGAACTGGAGGGATCCACCTCCATACTACTATACTACTACAGCAACACGAAGAAACAGTGCAAGTCCCCACCACGAGGAGTGGATAAAGGAAAGAGCTCAGGAGCCTCAACAGGAAATACCCACAAATACAATCTCTCTGATAAAGAATTCAGAGACGAAATGCTGAGCACGTTCAATGAACTCAAAGAAACCGTGGAACAGGCATCCAGTAAATTAAAGGAGGACATGAAAGAAACAGTGGAGAGCAAACAGCCAACAAAATACAGGAAGAAATGAGAGCAAAAATAAGAAAGCTACAAAAAGAAGTGTCACTAATAAAGAATTCCACCGATGAAATTAAAAACTCAGTGGGTGCCCTCAACATTAGAATGACAACAACCAAAGGCAGGATCAGTGAGCTTGAAGATGAACTACATAAAGCATACAGGCAACAACATACAATGGAAAAAGACCTCAAAATAGCTCAAGGGTGAATAAAAGACCTAGGGGATGAATTCAAGAGGAACAACATAAGAATCATCAGAGTACCAGAAGGACAGGGAGGCAACCCCAATGAAGTGGCAACAGTTAAAGATATCATTTCTTAAAAGTTCTCAGAGCTGGAGAATGCAGGCATCCAGATCCAAGTCCGAATGGTATCAGCTAAAGGAGACCCTAATAATAAGACTCCAAGACATGTCATAATCAGAACAATGAATATCACAGTTAGAGAAACTATACTGCAAACAGCAAGGTCAAAGAAGGAAATAACATACAAAGGAGCACCCCTTAGATTTGCAGCAGACTTATCAGAGGGAACCGTCCAAGCCCTAAGACAATGGTGGAATATAGTGAAAAACTCAATGAGATGAATGCCTCACAAAGAATACTTTATCTGGATAAACTGACACTCAAACTGGAAGTACAATACACTATTTCATGGATAAACAACTGCTCAGAAACTTCATAGACTCAAAACCAACCTTTACAGGACTGAAGAAGGAAGCACAACAAACCTCTACAGAAAGATAGCACAAAACCCCATGACAATAATTTCTCTCAATGTCAATGGTCTAAATGCACCAATTAAGAGACACAGGGTGGAAAAATGGATTAAAACACTGAATCAAACATTCTGCTGCCTCCAATAAACACATCTGAACAGTCAGAGCAAACACAGACTCAAAGTCAAAAGATGGAAAACTGTCCTTCAAGCAAATAACTCCCTCAAAAAATCCGGGGTAGACTTACTAGTACCTGACAACATAGATTTCAGGATAAAAAAGATTAGAAGACACAGTGAAGGCCATTTTTTAAAATAATCAAGGGGTATGTACATCAGGAAGAAATCACACTCCTAAACATATACGCACCAAATGAGGGTCCAGCAAAATACTTAAAACAACTGCTAATAGACTTCAAGGAGGATATTGGTAGCAACACAATAGTAGTCAGAGACTTCAACACTCCCTTGTCATCTCTTGATAGATCAACAAGACTAAAACTCAGCAAGGAAGTACTGGCTTTGAAGGAAGAAATGGAAGAGAGCAGACTAATAGCAGACTAATAGATGTATACAGGGATTTTCATCCCCCAAAAAACCAAAGACACATTCTTTTCCAGTGGAACATTTTGGAACATTTTCCAAGATAGATCACGTGATGGATTACAAAACATACCTCAATAGAATCAGGAAGATAGACATTGTATCAACTATCTTTTCAAACCATGATGCACTGAAGATAGAAGTTAATCACACACAGAAACGAAAAATCAAATCAAATACCTGGAAATTAAATAGCTCAATGTTGAACAAGGAGTGGGTCAGAGAGGAAATCAAGGAAGAAATCAAGATTCTTGGAGACAAATGAAAATGAAGACAAGAGCTACCAGAATGTGTGGAACACAGCTATAGCAGTGTAAAGAGAAAAATTTATAGCTCTGCAAGCATTTCTCAGGAAGAAGCAAAGGGCCCACATAAACAGCTTGATTTCACAGCTTAAGATCTTGAAAATTACCAACAAAAGGAGCCTAAACCAGGCAGGAGGAAAGAAATAATAAAACTCAGAGCAGAAATTAACAACATGGAAACCCGAAAACCAACCCGAAAGATCAATGAAACCAAGAGCTGGTTTGTTGGATATCATTGGTTTGTCCTTTCCCCCTTGCCACTAGGAGCTTAGGTTTATCAGTCACACCCATCAAAGTGCTCCCGAGTCACTCCCATTCTTTTGTTTATCTGTAACCAATTCTACCAGTTTATCTGCTCTTCCCTTAATCAAACTCTGTTAATTGGTAAGGTCAGAACTTCCTAGGACACTGAATATTATAACATTGCCTTTCTCTCCTCTTTATGCCTTTTGAATAATTTACTTTAAAGCTATGTCTTTTTTGTATAGACACAAGAAGACAATATTATGTTTTTATAACTTAAGACTTAATTGGCCTCGATATTCCCTCCTGGGCATCTGCTTTCTCCACTTCAGCCTCAGTTGCCCTCAGCTCCTAGCACCCCAAAGTAGGGTCCCCGACGTGGGACAGGAAGGATCCAGGGCAAGCGGTGAGTTATGTGCTACCCTGGCATCGAGATGGGCCTGGCCAAAGTGCCTAATTCTTAACTATAAGTTAAGAGCTTGATCATAGACAAATGCTGTCATGAGCCAATAGTAATTATGAGACTGGGACCCTGCCAGGGATAGGAAAGACTGATCTGGCCTGAGCACTGTAGTCTGAGATTGAGATGGCCCCAGGAGAGCAATTCTATAAGCTTTAATGCATCTCTTATTGTGTCCATACAAAATAATTAATATTATGAATTCTTATATGTTTGCTGGCTGAGGAGAAGAGAAACACATTCATGGGACTCTGCCCTTGGGTGGATCCTCCTGCTGAAAGAGAATTAAGTCCTAGGAGAAGCATCCCCTGAGGGAAAAGAACCTTACCCTATTGCTGACCACACCTAGGTGTATGCCCCAACCCCCTCATGCTGTGGAGATTTAACTAGGCGGTAAGAGTGGGTTGGGGGGCCAGAGCGAGATCCACGGAGCCAGATCCACGGGGCCAGATCCACGAGAGCCAGATCCACAGATCCAGAGAGAGAGACCGAGAGCCGGGAGAGAGGCAGAGAGAGAGAGAATGAAGTAGGACGGGGGAGAAAGAAGCAGGAGGAGAATCAGAGGAGAATGGAGATGGACATGAAATAAACCGATCGAGCAACCAGTTTGGCCTTCTTCCTTCCTTCACCTGCCTCGTCGCTTGCCTGCGCGCCTTTTCTTTTTCTTTTTATTTTTACACAACTGGCGTCCCTGTGCGTGCACGAACCTCCAACCAGTGTGCAACTAAAGGTAAGAATAGCGTTTCGGTAGAACCCCACTCTAGAAAAGTTTGGTGGGAGAACAGAATTTTGTGGTGCAGTGAATTAAAATACTAGACTTACTGCCCCAGTAAGATGGGACAAAAACAGTGCCGCGAGAAGTCCACTCAAAATTTTTCGCGCCAAACTGAACGTGGCAAGTTTTTTATTGAATTAATTAAGCATTTTGCAAAGAGAACTGGGCATCGTGTTTCTCGGGACCAACTCCGGTCCTGCCTAAAAATTGTCTATAAGTTTCATCCCTGGTTTTCAGATAAGGGTATTTTAGAGCCTTTAGAGCCTAAGGTTTGGGAAAAAATTAAGGATAATGTCTTTAAGGAATTTAAAGGAGGGGCTAAAATCCCCAAACAATTCTGGGTAACTTGGGAAATCATTAATTCCATTCTCAAAGCTTTGGAAGATACCTCCGAGGAGGAGGAAATTAGACATGCTATGGGAGGCTTTCCTCAGGAGTTAAACAGAGAGGATTTTAAATTTGAGGATGAAGTAAAGAAAGTTTCTACTACGGAGAGAGCCTTACCCTCAGCTCCTCCCATACCCAAGCCTAGAAAGAAGCCTGCTGCTCAATGCGTGGCTGCTCCCGTACCCAAACCCCGAAAGCAGCTCAAGGCGTTTCCAGTGCAGACACGTTCTCAGAGCAAAAATCACTCTGCCACTGAAGAATTAACGTTCTCTACTGACGTTAGACCAGAGAGACCACCACCTCCCTTGTATGACTCCACTTCTAGTGAATCAGAGGAAAGTGATGGGTATGATGAGCCAGCTACCACTTCCTCAGATTCTGAGTCTGAGAGCGGCATGGTAGAGGAGGCTTCTCACAGGAGCCGCCGCCCTTCAACCAAGTGGCCTCCAGGTCGCTCGGGACACGCTCCCGACAGAAGCTTACAGCTGAGACCTCTCGACCGTAAATGGTCAATTCCACCCAGACCCCATGAGCTCCATCTCTTTTTTCCCATCCAGCTAGAGGAAAATCAGTCTCCATCTTATGAAGGGTTAGGAATGGACTCACTCAGTAATTTTAAAAAGGCCTGTGCCTTGTACGGACCTACATCTCCGTACTGTAAGGAGTATCTTACAGGCTGGAGCAAAAAGGCTCATTGGGTACCTCAAGATTTTCACGTGGTTGCTAAGACGTGCTTAAGCCCTTCTCAGTATATGCAGTGGAGGATGTGGTTCAGTGATGAGGCCAAGGCGAAACTACAGAGCCTAGGCCACGCTGGACGAAAATTTTCAGGGATTAAATTGACGTATGAGATGTTAATAGGTGAAGGGAAATGGCACAACCCTAAAAAGCAAGTCACCTTGCCTCGTGCTGTGTTTTCTCACGTCCGTGATATCGCCTTGTGGGCCTGGGAGAGGATTGATGCAGACGCTGAATTCAAGGGAAGCTATACAAAGATTATTCAGGGAGTCTCAGAACCTTATGCAGACTTCATAGGGAGACTGATGGAAGCCATAGAAAAGCAGGTGAAGGGTAAGGAAACTCAGGAGCTTTTGTCCAAACAATTGGCCTTTGAAAATGCTAATGAGGATTGCCAGGCCATTTTGCTCCCCATTAAGGAGAAGGAGGATATTATGGGGTACTTGAAGGCATGTAGGAATGTTGGTTCTATCAAACATCAAGCACGTATTAATGCTGTTGAGGCCTATGCCATACAGAGGCATGATAAGGGTAAATGTTTTAATTGTGGGAGATCAGGCCATTTCCGTAAGGACTGCAGGGCACCTCCAAACCGTGCCACTGTGAGAGTGCCACCTGGACCTTGTCCACGATGCCGTAAGGGAAACCACTGGGCAAGAGATTGTCCCTCCAATCTTGGCGTGGCTGCTGACCCCAATTCGGGAAACTTGCAGTGGGGCCAGCCCCAGGCCCCGCAAAACCAGGGGATGTTCCCAGCTGCAGCCCTTCTCCCCAGTGTGGAGCTTCAGAGCTCCAGTCAATAGATTCACTACAACCAGCCACTGCAGGGAGCAATGTGTTGGATATTCCCTGTCCTGATACAGTTACCATTTGCCCCACCCAGAGTCCCGACATATTAAATTCTGGTGTAAAGGGACAAGATTTGAGCCCCCAGGTAGAAAGGGAGCTTGCTCAAGTGAACCTTGCAAGCAGCACATCAGGTTTTCATGGTTGTCTGGAGGATTTCCTGACAGTGAAGGTAAAGGCGTCGCCAATCTCTGACGCCACTCATGGAGTGCATCTAGAATCTCAGCAACAAGCGGCTGAGCTCAGGGAACAGGAAGCTATCCCGAGTATGGGATATGCAGAGCTGAGTTCTGTACCTAATGGGCATCAGGTTTTGAGCCAGGATAAAAGTAAGGAAATTTAGAATCAAAGAGTTGTGTCTATTGGTGAATTTGCTCTGGCAAACCAAGCAGAACTTTGTATAAAAGGGCTCAGCTACCCTGAGAGGCCTCAGTCAGGTCAGAGGTGGAGAAAGCCTTGTCTAGTTTCTAGTCTTAATTCCCAAGATCATCTGCCAGGAACTCAGTCTGGACAACCAAATCTCAGGTTTCTTATCAGAACCTGTGGTGATGTGCCAGTTCCAAGGAAGGTTATTCAAAGATTCAAGCTGGTACAGTTTTATTTTAGGGGAAGTGAACTTCTAGTTCATGAGATGCCACCTCTGGGAAAACGGCTTCAGGGCCAGTGGGTACGTGGTTATTCTCCCACTCGGCAATTGCTTATTGACCCAGGAGGCACAGAGATGTCTCATTCCTGGGTGCTCACCCACTCAGCCACTATAGATGCTGAGTCTGGTGAGGGACAGAGGGCATTGTCACTAGGATACTTCTGCTTGTGTGTGTGCATGGTTATGAAGCAGGTTATTTTGGATATCAGAAAAGAGCTTCCAATGAGGGCTATAACTTGCCACATTGGTTTCTTCATATTCACATTGGAACTTCATATGGGTTTCGCCCATATTCCAGAGCTGGCTAATATAATCTCAAACTCAGTTTATGTTGTTGGTTTCTTCCCTGGTATCATGACTGTCTTTAAATGCATCAAACACTATAGTTCAAAAATTGCTTCAGCAGCTACAAGCTGTTTTACAAAAGTGCTCTGAATTTTTTTTTTCTTTTCCTTTATTACTCTTATCAGATCTCATGCTGATCTTACTGGATCTATGACTTGAGCACAGTTTAAAAAAAAAAAAAAAAGGGAGGTATGCCCCGTTTGACTCCTTGTCCTTGACATTGTTTTCTTTAAAATTTTTGAATTTACCTCAAGGAGAGCCATTTACAACAGCTGAAAGGCATTTCCAGGAAGGTGCACAGGCTCAAGAAACTACTAATTCTCCTATTTGGATTAAAATTGACAAATTGGATAGCAGGGAGACTCCTCACTCGAGGAAAAGGCTATGTTTTTCTTTCAACAGATATCTCCACCAAGAAACTTTGGGTCCCGTTTTGCATTTCATCAGGAGCCGAATTCATCTGCCCGCTTTAACTTTCAGAACTCTGCAGTTTTACAACCCTCCAAATTCCAGCCACAAGCCATCACCAAGCTGACTTCAGCTGGAAGTCACAAGGAAACCAGAGGAGGAGTTTGCATCAGAGGGCCTGCAGCAAAGGCCTCTAGCTCCTCTATCATATCACAAGGCCACATTAAGAGCATTCCTTGTATCCTTCTTTTACAGGTTGTAGAATGGAAAACGCCAGGACCCCATATTTTGGATTAATAATTCTTTACTTTTACCCTTCCCTTGGAATTCACAGGTGCCTCAGTTTCCAAAGGAGGAAGGAATGACTTTTAACAGGAACACCTTCTCATTTCTCTCTAGGATATCCATTTGTATTGGAGCTTTCCTCTGTCTCTTTATCCACAGGCGTGGAGATGTACCAAACCCCAATGGTCGAAGCCTCTAATAACTTTAAAAAGTATTTTTTCCAAACATAAGCTAGGTTGCACAGATATGACTGCCGGTGAACCTGACCAGAGAATGGCTGCATCCCTCTGCTGAAGGACTCCTGACAGAAGTTGTGATGCTCCTGTTCCAGTGTTCCCTGCTTGATCCAGTACTTCATGAAATTCATCAGACTCCTATAGCTGCTCCTCTAGGACTCATTGCTGTGACCACTACTGCTGCTGCTGCAGAAACAACTCTTCAATTTTGATCCAGACACTTCATTTCTTCAGAATGGGACTAACTGACTCTCATCATTGGTGACTTGCCTCACCCTTGGACAGTGCAGGACAATTGGATGCTTTACTACTACAAGCACTGCTCTGGCCAAGGGTTGGACTGAAATTTTACTACAATTTATAAGACTGTATTGTGTTTGGGATTGTTCCTCTTTCTATTTCAAATTTTTGTAATTTTGTAAACAGAAAAGGGGGAGATGTTGGATATCATTGGTTTGTCCTTTCCCCCTTGCCACTAGGAGCTTAGGTTTATCAGTCACACCCATCAAAGTGCTCCCGAGTCACTCCCATTCTTTTGTTTATCTGTAACCAATTCTACCAGTTTATCTGCTCTTCCCTTAATCAAACTCTGTTAATTGGTAAGGTCAGAACTTCCTAGGACACTGAATATTATAACATTGCCTTTCTCTCCTCTTTATGCCTTTTGAATAATTTACTTTAAAGCTATGTCTTTTTTGTATAGACACAAGAAGACAATATTATGTTTTTATAACTTAAGACTTAATTGGCCTCGATATTCCCTCCTGGGCATCTGCTTTCTCCACTTCAGCCTCAGTTGCCCTCAGCTCCTAGCACCCCAAAGTAGGGTCCCCGACGTGGGACAGGAAGGATCCAGGGCAAGCGGTGAGTTATGTGCTACCCTGGCATCGAGATGGGCCTGGCCAAAGTGCCTAATTCTTAACTATAAGTTAAGAGCTTGATCATAGACAAATGCTGTCATGAGCCAATAGTAATTATGAGACTGGGACCCTGCCAGGGATAGGAAAGACTGATCTGGCCTGAGCACTGTAGTCTGAGATTGAGATGGCCCCAGGAGAGCAATTCTATAAGCTTTAATGCATCTCTTATTGTGTCCATACAAAATAATTAATATTATGAATTCTTATATGTTTGCTGGCTGAGGAGAAGAGAAACACATTCATGGGACTCTGCCCTTGGGTGGATCTTCCTGCTGAAAGAGAATTAAGTCCTAGGAGAAGCATCCCCTGAGGGAAAAGAACCTTACCCTATTGCTGACCACACCTAGGTGTATGCCCCAACCCCCTCATGCTGTGGAGATTTAACTAGGCGGTAAGAGTGGGTTGGGGGGCCAGAGCGAGATCCACGGAGCCAGACCCACCGGGGCCAGATCCACCGGAGCCAGATCCACCGGGGCCAGATCCACAGGGCCAGATCCATCGGGCCAGATCCACGGGGGCCAGCCAGATCCACAGATCGAGAGAGAGACCGAGAACCGGGAGAGAGGCAGAGAGAGAATGAAGTAGGATGGGGGAGAAAGAAGCAGGAGGAGAATCAGAGGAGAATGGAGATGGACATGAAATAAACCGATCGAGCAACCAGTTTGGCGTCCCTTCCCTCGCCCGCGCCTTTTCTTTTTATTTTTACACACTGGTTCTTTTTTTTTTTCCCTTTTTGGGTCACACCCAGCGATGCACAGGGGTTACTCCTGGCTCATGCACTCAGGAATTACTCCTGGAAGTGTTCAGGGGACCATATGGGATGCTGGGAATCGAACCTGGTCGGCTGCGTGCAAGGCAAATGCCATACCTGCTGTGCTATTGCTCCAGCCCCCAAGATCTGGTTCTTTGAGAAAATAAACAAGATTTATGAACCACTAGTAAGACTCACAAAGAAATAGAGGGAGAACCTTAACAAACTGAATCAGAAATGAAAAGGAGGGCATCACAACACAAACCAAAGAAACTCAAAAGATCATCAGAGATTACTTTGAAAGTCTGTATGCCATGAAACAAGAGAATCTATAAGAAATGAATAGATTCATAGATTCCTATAACCCCCAAGGCTGAACCAAGAAGATTTGGAATACCTGAATGGACCTAACACTATCAAGGAAATTGAAACAGTAATCGAAAGTCTTCCCAAAAACAAAAGTCCAGGTCCAGACGGATTCACTAGCAAATTCTCCCAAACATTTAAAGAGGACCTATTGCCAGTTCCTTTCAAGCTTTTCCAGGAAATTGAAGAAACAGAAACACTCCCAAACAATTTCTATGAGACATATATTATCCTAATACCAAAATCAGACAGAGATACCACAAAAAAGAAGAGAAAAATTACAGGCCAATATCTCTGATGAACATGGATGCAAAGATCTTCAACAAAATATTAGCAAATAGAATTCAACAACTCATCAAAAAGATCATACACTATGACCAAGTGGGATTCATCCCAGAGATGTAAGGATGGTTTAACGTTTTCAAGTTAGTCAACATAATCCATCATGTCAATAAAAGAAAAGATAAAAACCATATGATCATATCAATAGATGCAGAGAAAGCATTTGACAAGAACCAATACCCATTTATAATGAAAACTCTCAGCAAAATAGAAATACTTGCCATAGCACTTAGGCAAGAAAAAATATATTAGGGGAATCCAGTAGGAAAGGAAGAAATCAAACGCTCACCATTTGCAGATGACATGATACTGTCTTAGAGAACCCTAAAGCCTCTACCCAGAAGATCCTAGAAACAACAGACTTGTATAGTAAAATCACAGATTATAAAATCAGTACCCAAAGGTCCGTGGCTTTCCTAAATGCAAATAATGAGAGAAGAAAGTGATAAGGAAAAAATCCCTTTCACAATCATGTCTGAGAAAATCAAATACCTCAGAATCAACTTAACTAAGGAGGTAAAGGACCTGTACAACAAATATTACAAACCACCGTATCACTGTATCATTGTCATCCTGTTGTTCGTCGATTTACTCGAGCTGGCACCAGTAACATCTCTATTCCTCCCAGCCCTGACATTTTAGCAGCCTCTCTTTACTCTTCTTTCCCACAATTGGAGGCTCTTTCAGGGTCAAGGGAATGAGACCTATCGTTATTGGTTTTGGCATATTGAATACGTCACGGGTAGCTTGCCAGGCTCTGCTCATGCAGGCGGGATACTCTCAGTAGCTTGACGGGCTTTCCGAGAGCTATAGTTGCCTACTGTCTGAACTCCATCAAATATGGTGTGGTAATTATGTAAAATGGGTAGGAAGTGTCTTATAATGTGTCTAAAGTCCAAGGTCACAAAGTTCAGCATTATCTGGGTTCTGTGGGACTTTGTTCATGCGTGAGGCTCGGCCGGAGAGTCCAGAAAGTGGCCTGGAGCATGGTGGTGGCTGGGTAGTGGAGGTTGGCTGCCAGGGCTGGGTCCCTCGGGAAGGGAAGGGTTCTCACTTGCCCCCCTCTGGAGCGCTCCGAATGAGAACAGCCTGGCATGGAGTCCGGTGGCTTGGCTATGAGGGCCTCATTTTATACTCCCGTCTGGGAGGAGCAGCCGTTGAGATCAATAAAGTGTATATTGATACCCCTAGCTATACTCAAAAGCCTTAGGGATTAGCATGGGCAGAGTAAGAGGCATTTTCAGTTTAAGAAGGATAACTAAACATAGGTGGGGAAAAGTCAGGGCAAGCTGTTAGACCTCAAATAAGTTGAGTGACCTGGAATCTTATTATCTCATCAGAGTATTCACCTTCCCAGTAAGGAAGACCTTTCTCTCTTACTCTGGCAACATTTCATCTTCCCTTCACCTCCAATTCATCTCACACACTGCTGCCAAAGTACTCTCCCTAAGCACAATTCCAGTCATTCTTCATCCATCCAAAAACCTTTACGGGGCTACGAAGATGGCCCAATAGCTCAAAGAACCAGCCTTGCAAGTGTGAAGCCTTGAGTTCAGTCTTCAGTGCTGAGTGCAATCCTGGCAGCTCCACTGTTTCTTCCTGTCAGCTCTGCTGCCTGATAACTCATACAAGCAATTTCCAGTTGCACCGTAGCAAGGTGTGTATGAGCACAACTAAACAGTGCTGATCCCTGGCTAAGTCAGTAAATGTTAGAGCACCACAACTCTGATCGTGGCAATGAAAGTATCAATAGAGGGAAGGGAAAAAGGAAAATGCTTCACTGTCTCTACCGGCCCGGACAAAACAATGTAAGGGTCAAATTGTTCAGCAGTGAATGAGCCCCCCGACCATCCCGGAGTCCTCCAAAATAGACTAACTTCTTTTCCTTAGGCCTGTGCCAGAACTCTGACTTTGCCTTGAAAAATTAACACCTTCAGCACCAGAGTGAAGAGGTTAGCCATCAGTCACTCCCCAAAATGCAGTACCCTTACAGCGACAGTCTTGCCACAGCCAAACAGATGGGGGGGATACCTGCTTGACTCATGCTGAGCTAATACAAAATGCTACTTCAAGAAATAAAAGAGGACATGAGGAAATGGAAACACATCGCCTGGTCATGGATTGGAAGAATTGTCAAAATGGCAATACTCCTCAAAGTGCTCTACAGATTCAATGTGATCCCTATAAGGGTACCCATGACATTCTTCAGAAAAATTGATCAAACACTCCTGAAATTCATATGGAACAACAAGCCTCCACAAATATCTAAAGCAATTCTGGTGTGTGTGGGGGGGAAGATGGGAGGCATCATCTTCCCCAACCTCAAACTGTACTACAAAGTGGTAATAATTAAAACAGCAAGGTATTGCAACAAAGACAGACCCGCAGACCGATGAAATAGGGTTGAATATCCTTACACAAACCCTCAAATATATGATCATCTAATATTTGATAAGAGAGTAAGAAATATGAAGTGGGAGCAAGGAAGTCCTCTTTAACAAATGGTGCTGGCAAAACTGGACAGCTACATGCATAACAATGGGTTCAACCTCTACCTAACACAATGCACAAAAATCAGATCAAAATGGATTAAAGACCTCAACATCAGACTAGAATCCATAAGGTACATTGAAAAAAAGTTGGCAAAACCCTTCACAACATTGAAGTAAATGTATCTTCAAAGATAAAATGCCACTGACCAAACAAATGCAGGCAGAGATAAACAAATGGCACTATAATAAACTAAGGAGCTTCTGCACCTCAAAAGAAACAGTGACCAGGATACAAATACAACCTATGGAATGGGAAAGGATATTTACCCAATGCTCTTCTGGTAAGGGGTTAATATCAAGGATATACAAGGCTGGCTGAACTCTACAACAAGGAAACATCCAACCCCATTAGAAAATGGGGTGATGAAATGAATAGAAACTTTCTCAAAGAAGAAATTTGAGTGGCCAAAAGGCACATGAAAAAAAATGCTCTTCATCACTAATCATCAGAGAGATGCAGATAAAAACAACAATGAGATATTATCTCACACCACAGAGACTGGCAAACATCCAAAAGAACAAAAGCAACTGGTGTTGGCGTGGATGTGGGGAGAAAGGGACTCCCCTTCACTGTTGGTGGGAATACCAACTGGTCCAGCCTTTTTAGAAAACAATATGAACGTTTCTCAAAAAACTAGAAATTGGGCTCCCATTTGACCCAGCAATACAATTTCTGAGGATATATCCCGAGGGTGCAAAAAAGCACAGTAGAAATGACATCTATACCTGTACGTTTATTGCAGCACTGTTCACTGTAGCCAAAAATTGGAAAAAACCCGGGAACAGATGACTGGTTAAGGAAACTTTGGTAAATCTACACAATGGAATATTATGCAGCTATTAGGAAAAAATGAAGTCATGAAATTTGCTTGTAAGTGGATTGCCATGGAGAGTATCATGCTAAGCAAAGTGAGTCAGAAAGAGAGGGACAGACATAGAATGACTGCACTTGTGTGTAGGGTAACACTGGGTTTGTCCTTTTAGCCTTGCCGCAGGGAACTTAGTTTACCTGAAAGCAATGTCCTTTCATTGCTAACAGGAAGACAGTTAATATTATGCTTTGTAACTTGGGAGCTGATTGACTCCTGGGCGTCCTCTTTCTCAACTCAGTTGCCCTTAGTTCCTAGCACCCCAAAAGCAGGGTCCTGACAAGGGACGGAATGAACCCAGAGCAAGCTGTGAGCTACCCTGGCATCAAAATGGGCCAGGCCAAAGCGCCACAATATTCAACTATAAGTTGAGAACATGGTCATAGACAAATGCTGTCATGATCCAAAGGTAATGACGAGACTAGGACCCTGTTGGGGTTAGGAAGACTAACCTGGCCTGAGCACTGTGGTCTGGAATATATAGTAAATGTCCTCAGGAAGAACCAAACTTTAAGTCTGATAAATCTCTTACTGTGCTCATACAGAATGACATTGCTAGAATTATTAGAAGTAAATTTACTACAACTATTTAAGCGGATTACTAGCTGAGGAAGGAAGAAAGGGACACACCCTGACACACCCTTGTTTGGCTCCCACCCTTGAGCAGACCTCCTAGTAATCTGGAGTAATCTCCTTAGATGAGATTTTGTTAATCTCTGGGAGAAATGGTCTTACCCCTCTTTGTTGATTTGTTACTGTTCAACCCACCTTTGTGTCACCACCCAATATAAACTAAAACTGCTATATAAACTAAAACTGTAAAGGGGCAGAGGTAAGACAGAAGCAAGGAGAAGAGACAGAAGCAGAGAGAAGACACAGAGACGAGACAGAAGACACAGGAGAAGACACAGAAGTAGAGAGAGAAGACACAGAAGCAGAGACAGAGAGAAGTAGGAAGAGACCAGAGGAGAGACTACAAAGACAGAGATAGAGAGACAGACAGAACAGAGCACAGCGGCACACACAGAAGCAGAGAACAAGGAGGAGCTATCCCAATCTGGTCCATACACAGTGGCTCGAGAGCACTGAATGCAAGTGGCTAGAGAGAGTGCGCTGCCTCGAGAGCCCGCAAACAACACAACACACCACACACATCACATTGCACCTTTCCGCACTCGAGCCTTTGTGTTTTTTACACTTGTGTGTGTAATATAAAATATCATAACGAAACTAACACCCAAGGACAGTAGAGATAAGGGCCAGGAAGATTATTCCATGGTTGGAAGCCTGCCTTGTGAGCTGGAGGAGAAGGCAGCTGGGATACAGAAGGGATCATTAAGTCAATGATGGTTGGAGGGATCGCTCAGGATGGGAGATGTGTGCTGAGAGTAAATAAAGGACCAATACATGATGGTCTCTCATCTTCAGTATTGCAAACCATAATATCCATAAGTATAGAGAGAGTAAGAGGGAAACTGTCTGCCATAGAGGTGGGGTGAGGGGTGGGATGGAAGGGGGAGGGATACTGGGAACATTGTTAGTGGAAAATGTACACTGGTGGGGGGATGGGTGTTCGATCATTGTATGACTGTAGCTCATGGTAATTCAACATAAAGAGTATCAGTATCTCAGATGTTTTACAGGATATAACCCTGTTTGAGCTTTATTTAAACTGAAGCCATACTATAAATATTTGGTTTCAGAATGTTGTTTTGTTTAAATAAGCTGTTAAGCTCTTACATAACCAATAACCAGGGAGTATCTTTTAGAAAAGTTTTAAATTTTGTATACTGAAGATACAGCTCAGCAGTACAGCACTTATCATTCATGTATGAGACCCTGTGTTGAATCTCAGAACCATACAAAATCATTCTACTTAGGAAAGCTCCCACAAATCAACAACAAAAAAAGGTAACATGATTTTAAATGAGGGAAAACACATAGACTTTTCTCCAATAAGTTCAAAGTTGCAAATGACTAAAAGTTCAGGAAGAGATACTCAGTATCACTAGTTATTAGGGAATTCCAAATCAAAACCAAAGAGAGATCCAGAGATAGCTCAAAGGACTGAATGCATGCCTTGTATGTGAGATATCTAGGATTCCATCCCTGGAATTCCATTGCATGGCCCCCTAGCATTGCATGAAGTGACCACTGAGCACTGCCAGCTGAGATTCCAAGACAAAAAAGTCACAGAGAAACAGTTGAACTTCATTTGGATTAATAAAACAATTTATGTTTCTATTTACTGAAGGGAGATAACTCCCAGTATTTTTGACATGTGCCATTTTCACTGGTGTAAAATGATATCCTCTTGATTTGGGTTTCCCTAATAAGAGATGATGAGCATTTTTTTCATGTGCTTGTTGGACAACAGTTGGTCTTCCTCAGAGAAGTGTCTGTTCATTTCCTCTCCCCATTTTTGATGGAGCATTTAGATTTTATTGTTATTGTTGTTGATCTCTGTGAGTACTTTTTAGATCCTGGATATCAACTCTTTATCTGATGTGTTGATTGCAAACATTTTCTCCTACCCAGCTGTGGTGAGTTTTAGCCTGTGTTTCTTTTGCCATGCAGAAACCTTTAAGTTTGATGTAGTCCCATTTGTTTAGTTTTTACTCTGTAGTCTTTGCCAATGGTATTGCATCATTGAAGACTCCTTTGAAGTCTACGTGTTGTCTATATTTTTTTCTGTGTTCTTTACATATTCAGGTCTGATCTCCAGATCTTTGATTCACAATTGAGTTGACTTTTGTGTGAGGTGTGAGATATGGATCCAGGTTTAATTTTTTGCATATGGTCATCTAATTCTCCCATCATCAATTGTTGAAAAGGCTGTCTTTATTCCATTTCATGTTCTCAGCTCCTTTGTCAAAAATTAGTCAACCATATATATGGGGGTTCATCCTTGAATATGCTATTCTGAACCATTGGTCAGAATTCTTTATTGCAGTACCATGGTATTGTGATTACTTTAACTTTATAGTATAGATTCAAGTTAGGTATTGATATGCCTCCAGTTTCTTGTTTTTCAGTATGGTTTTGGCTATATCCGGTCTTTAATGGCTCCACACAAATTATATAATTGACTGTGCTAAGTCCTTGAAAAGTGTTGTCTGAATTTGGATAGGGATTGAATTAAATCTATATAGTGGTTTAGGTAAGATGGTCATTTTGACAATATTGATTCTTCCAATCCATGAACATGGAATATTTTTCCATTTTCCAAGATCTTCATTAAGTTATTTCTTAAGTGTTTAAAAGTTTTTATGGTACAGACTCTCACCTCTTTTGTTAGGCTGATTTTTAGGTACTTGATGTTTTGTTTTGTTTTTTGCTTTTGGGGTCACACCGGTGATGCACAGGGGTCACTCCTGGCTCTGCACTCAGGAATTATCTCAGCAGTGCTCAGGGGACCATATGGGATTCTGGGAATTGAACCCGGGTTGGCCGCGTGCAAGGCAAATGCCCTACCCACTGTGCTCCAGCCTGGTACTTGATGTTTTTGGACACTATTTAAAATCGTGTCTTTCACCTCTGACTCATTATTTATATACAGGAATACAACCAATTTTTGTGTATTGACTTTGTAGCCAGCCATCACTTTGCTGTATTGCTTTATTGTTTCTTGGAGCTTCTGAGTGGATTCGTTAGGATCTTCAATGTATATCATTAAGTCCTCTGAAAATAGAGATAATTTGACTTTCTTTTTTCCAATTTTTTTCCTTTGATTTTCTTTTCTTGCCTGAGCACTGTTGCCAATTCTTTTAATATAGTGTTGAATAAGAGTGGGGACAGTGGAAATCCTTGTCTTGTGCCTGATCTTAGCAGGAATGCTTTCAGCTTTTCACCATTAAGAATAATATTAGCTATGCTCCACTACCCAGCCACTGCCATGCTCCGGGCTACTTTCTGGACCACTTTCCAGACACAGCATAGGACACGTAACACCCATTTTCCATAATTTTCACACCATATTCGATGGGCTTCAAATATGGTATGAACTATGGAAACACCTATAAGCGTGATTGGAGGCTGCCCTAAAAGCCTCCATCCCTCTCAGAGGGCCTGGCAAGCTACCGAGAGTACCTCACCCGCATGGCAGAGCCTAGAAAGCTATCCATGGTGTATTCGATATGCCAAAAACAGTAACAACAATGGGCCTCATTTGTCTGACACCGAAAAAGCCCCCAATACAGCAGTGTTAAGAAGGATGAGCAAGGAGAGACTGATAAAATCTCAAGCACGAAATAGACTGCCAAAACAAAGAAAGACTAAAATGACTGTCTGTACTTTCAACGCACGTATGCTGGCATCAGAAGCATCCATTGAGGACCCGATGGTGCAAGCGCAGAAGATCAAGTACAGTACGGGGCCAGTGGTGCAATGGATAACGCATTTAAATGTGGATCAGAAGATCAAGTACAACATCATTGGTCTGACTGAAATGAGAAGGCATCAATCACATCACACCATTTTCGACACTGGAGAAGAACTGTTCTTCGGAACATGCAACAACAGAGGTGTCGGTGGTGTCGGTGTCCTTGTCAACACGATCTTGGCCATGAGCATTTATTCACTCGAATGCCTAACAGCCCAATTATGCTTGAATAGATGTGGTTCACTGCTGGCAGTTTTCTATCTTCGTCATCTACACACCAACATCCAACTACGATGAAGAAGAAATTGAGAAGTTTTACATGGAACTGGAGTTCTATAAAGAAGACCACACCTTCTCCAAGATCATGGTCAGTGATTTTAATGCCAA
The DNA here is from genome assembly GCF_027595985.1 of Sorex araneus. Lineage (NCBI taxonomy): Eukaryota > Metazoa > Chordata > Mammalia > Eulipotyphla > Soricidae > Sorex > Sorex araneus. The sequence continues at coordinate 81,791 of NC_073305.1, read as the reverse complement.
GATAGAACTCCACATTGGGACCCATGGCCTAGAATGGAATGAACAGGGAGAGAGACTGTCTGAGTTCATCATGTTGACCAAGACCATCCATGGTGACTCACAGTTCCAGAAGGCTAAATCTAAACGTTGGACATGGGAGTCTCCCAGTGGACAGTTCCACAATGAAATTGACCACATCATATTCAATTGAAGGTTTTGCCTGACGGATGTCACTGTTGCGCCAAAATTCCAAATGGGATCAGACCACCATATCCTTCTTGCAAAATTTTACTTCACCGAGTGGTAAGAAAGGTCTGCAAAGTTTAAGTTTAAGAAGAGAACTCCCATAATGGCCACCAACTGGGAGCTCTATGTCACTATTGTGGCAACATGGGAAGATGCCGACGTTGACAGCATCGACGAGGAATACCATCGACTGGTTCAGCACCTCCCTGATTGCACGAAAAATGCCGAGAGTGGGAAAGCCACAAGCAGACGCCTGTCTTCGGAAACTCTCAAGCTCATGTGCCAACATGGTTTGGCATGAGCCTCAGGCAACCATAAGCTAACATCCGAGCTCACAAGCTGTGCAGAGATGCGATAAAGGAAGACCTCAAAGAGGGAAGAGCAGCAGTGTTGGCCGATGCTGCAGAAGCCGGGAAAAGTATTTGCAATGCTTTCCTGTCCTTCGCCAACTACAAGACCAAGATGACTGCCCTCCGACGTCCTGATGGATCGTCACATATTCCAGAAGGGCAATGGAGAGGATTATTCATGACTTCTATTCAGATCTCTTTGACCGCCATGTCCACCTGCCCACATACCAAATTCCGCAGGATGGATATGTCGTTCCCGAAATCCGACATGACATTTCATCGGTAAAGACGCGTACATCACCCAGTCCAGACAAGGTCAGACCCAAACACCTGAAGAATCTTCTGCCAATACTTACACTAGCTTGGCTCTTCACATGCTACCTGTCTGAATGCAAGGTTCCGTCCCAACGGAAAACCAGCAGGACTGTTTTGTACAAGAAGGGAGACATCCACGACATCGGCAACTATCGCCCAATCTGCCTGTTATCTGTCGTCTACAAGTTTTTCACTCGAATCATCCTGAATAAAATAGGCAGAGCACTAGACAAAGGACAACCATGAAAGCAAGCTGGCTTCCGGAAAGGATTCAGCATGATCAACCATATTCACACAGTGACCAAACTCATTGAATTTTCTCGAGAGTTCAAGATGCCGCTCTGTCTAACATTCATCGATTTAAAGAAGGCCTTTGATTCTGTTGAGACTGAAGTGGTCATTGGAGCCCTAGCCAAACAGGGCACTCAAACTCAGTACATCAAGATCCTCCACAAGCTGTATTACGGATTCACCACCAGGATCTCACCATTCTACAAGGAAGTGATCATTGACGTAAAGAGAGGGGTTCGGCAGGGTGATATCATTTCACCGAAACTCTTCAGTGCCACCCTTGAGAACATCATGTGACAACTGGAATGGGAAGGAATGGGAGTGAAGATAGACAGTCGGCAACTACACCACCACCGGTTCGCTGATGATATCGTTCTCATAATGCCAAACATTAGCCAAGCAGCACAAATGCTGGCCGACTTCGACCATGAGTGTGGAAAGGTTGGACTGCAGCTGAATCTCAACAAAACAATGTTCATGAAAAACAAACTAGTCCCTGATGTTCTATTTGCTCTTAATGGAATGAACATCTCCAAATGCAGCAGCTATGTGTACCTGGGTCGAGAACTGAACATGAGGAATTACTTGGCACCAGAACTGCGCAGGAGGAAGAGAACAGCATGGAAAGCCTTCAAGAAGTGGTTAAGAGGACGAAGAACCTCTGGCTCTGGGCATATCTTTTTGACTGCACCGTTCTTCCTGCACTAACATACGCCTCAGATCTGGGCCCTACTCAAACAGGATGAGAACACTATTGGTATCCCAAAGAGAAATTGAAAGAGCTATGCTTGGAGTATCACGTTTCATTCAAGTGAGAGAAGGAATCTGAAGTTCCAACCTCCGTCAGCAGTCAAAGATCAGGGACACTGTCTCATTTGCCAAATCGTCGAAAATCAGATGGGCTGGACAAATAATGTGATTCAGAAATGACCGCTGGACTAGAGCTGTTACTGACTGGATTCCACGAGACATCAAAAGACCACGTGACCGCCCACCTATGAGGTGGTCAGACTTCTTCGTCAAAACCCTGAATGAGTGATTTGAGGCTCTTCCTGTTCCTGGAGCGAGCAGATATCTTTGTGCTACACTAGCATGTGACCAGAACAAATGGAGACATTACTGGCACCCGCTCAAGCAAATCGAAGATCAACAGGATGACAAGTGATACAAGTGATGTTTTATTATACATAGATAGTTGTTACTAACTTGATAGTTGTTACTAACAAGTTAGTAACCCTTCCACCTCAAATTTATTGGGGATTTTTTAAATTATGAGTGGGTGTTGGATCTTGTCCACCATATTATTTGATCTGTATCAAATAATATGATCATATGATTTTATTTTTCCTTTCGCTGATGTGGTATACTGGGAATAATCTCTGTTTGCAGGGATGTGATGAAAAAGGAACCCTCATCCACTACTGGTGGGAATGTTTTCTGGTCCAATTCCTATGAAATACCATATGGAGGGTACTCAGTAGACTCAGACTTGAGCTCCCATATGTCCCAGCAATTCCAGTATTGGATATCTATCCCCAGGACAGAAAAAGAAGCATTCAAAAGAATGTATGCTCTACATTATTCTTGCAATACTCCATACAATAGCTAAGATTTGAAATCAACCTAGGTGTCCAATGACAGATAAGTGTATCATGAAGATATGGTATTTATAGACAATGTAACACTACACAGCTGTAAGGAGTGATGAAATCATATAATTCATGGCAATGTGGATAGAACTAGAAAACATCATGTTAAATGAAGTAAGTCAGGAGAAGAAATGTCAACATGGGATGGTATCTTATTTCGAATAACTGCATGAGGGAGTGCAATGTTTTAAAGGAATATGCAGATCAGTCTTGGCCCCAGAGTATAGGAAGAAGAAGAAAAGAAAGAATGGAGGAGAGTGAGAAGAGGCAGATGAGAAGCCATGGGGGCCAGTGAGGGGATTAAGGTACAAAGGTGGTTGTTCAGGAATGAGAGTAAATATCCAAACCACAAAGCTAACAGAACTGAAATCAAGAAATCGAACTTCCTAACAACCAAACGTAGAGATGTGCTTGCTAGGAGGGCAGGCTGGAGGGGTGGGAATGTGGGAGGGAACTTGGGAACATTGGTGGAGGGAAGTTGAAACTGGCTGTGAGATTGGTGCTGCAATATTGTATGTCTAAACCTAAACTATGAATAACTTTGAAAATAAATCTTTAGTAGAGAGAGAGTATGAGGAATATTGTCTGCCATGGAGACAGGGGGAGGGTGGGAAAGAGGGGGTATACCAGAGATATTGGTGGTGGGGAATGTGCACTGGTGGAGGAATGGGTGTTTGATCATTGTGTGATTGTAACCCAAACATGAAAGCTTGTAACTATCTCACAGTGATTCAATAAAATTTAAGAAAAGAAAAGTCTTTATTTTTTTTAAACTTTTTATTAAATCACCATGTGGAAAGTTACATAGTTCTCAGGTTTATATGTCAGTTATACAATATTCAAACACCCATCCCTTCACCAGTGCCCATATTCCACCACCAGAAACCCCAGTATACCCCCCGCCCCCACCCCTTACCCCCTACTGTATAACTAATGAATTTCACTTCATTTTTTCTTTACCTTGATTACATTCCATAATTCAACACAAAACTCACTATAGTTGTTGGAGTTTCCAACCAAGAGAGACAGACCTACTACATTTGATAATTAGTTTTTCATTGCTGGAAATGGAGAGATATGTAGCTCCACTGCTATAAGTACATAACTCTCTCTCTCTCTCTCTCTCTTTTTCCTTTTCCCTTTTTTTTTTCTTTTTCCCCCTCATCCCCCTTCCCGCGCCTCATAGTATGGTGTACGCCACGCCGCGTCGGCCAGCATGGGGCTTTTGCTTAGTTCACAGTCCAGAGAGGTGGCTGCTACATTAAAAACCTTCAATATTTCAACAAAAACTTACTGTTATTATTTGGAGTTTCCCCCCCAAGTCAGACCTGTTCAAATGAAACCGTTTCACATTGCTGACAATTATAAATGTTAAGTCGTGCGCGCGGTTTTGGATTTCTGTATAACGTCCAGGGAAAATTCTGCCAGAAATTACATAGCCCCGCTCACAGTCCCAGTGCATTGCTGTAAGAAGTCTCTGAATTCAAAGTCTTTAGGTGCAGAGGGTCCGATTCGCACTCAGCGGCTCCGGATTTATCTGGGCCGAGGGCATGCCGGTTACGCCCCCTTCCCATGAGTTCCTGGGAGCCCCAAAAGTAAAAACCGAATACCTGCGGGTTTGGAGTCACAGAAGATGGCGCCTGCCACGTGGGTGCCGCCAGCCCGCTGCTTTCCGTGCAGGAAGACAGGGTGGGGAGGAAAAAAATCCACCCCCGGCAGCACAGAGTTGTAGCCCAGTTCGGTGTCCCAGTGCATTGCTATCGGATGCTGCGCTGGATGCCTGAATCAAAAAAAAAAAAGTCTTTAATAAAATTAAAATAAATAAAATTAAAAGTCATAACCAAAAAAGACTGACAAATTGAAAAAATAACTAAAGGGAGATAAGAGTCTGGAAGACATGATTTTCATGCAAGAAGCCTGTGTTCAATACCCAGGTCTCCAAAACACATTGGGAGTGAACCCTGGCATTGAGCTGGTAGTTGCACTTCCAGGTGTCTCCCCAGAATAAAAACTAACAGCAAATAAGGAGTACTATTAAAAGGATAAATAAATGAAAAACAGAAAATAGATGTTGAAGTGATGTGGAGAAAGTTTAATCCTTTTGCATTGCTGGTGGCAATGTTGAATGTGGTAAATAGCAAGAGTATAGCAGTTTTTCATAACTTTAAACAGAATTTCCATATGATCCAGAAATTTCCCTTCTGGGTATCTACCCCTCAAAATGGAAATCATGGATTAAAGCATACTTTCATACACTAATACTCATAGCAGCACTAGTCAAAGCAGTCAAAGGTGGAAACAATCCACATGGCCCGAATGGATAAGTAAATAAATAAAGTGTGATCTACATGGAAAATTGAATACTATTTAGGCTTAAAATGGAGAAAATTGTGACCCATGTACAACTGAACTTTGTGGACAATCTGCTGAGTGAAATGTCAGTCTCAAAAAGACACTGCATGAATCCACTTATACGAAGTAATCAGAAAAGTCAAAGTAATGAAAACAGTAGATGGAGTTGGCAGGAACTGGGTGTGGGAGAATTCCAATGTTTCATGAAAATAGGATTTCAGTTTTGAAGATGAAAATGTACTGGAGGTTCATTCTATAAAAATATAAATGTATTTAAAACTACTGAACTAAACGCTTATAAAAGTTAAGATGATGCATTTGTTACATATGTAACACAATAAAAATAAAATCGTTAGTTCAATACATATAATATTCATATAATAAAGTATTTGATTTTAAATTTATTTATTTAAAATTTAAACATATAAAAAGTAGTTTATTTAGGAAAAATAGAGATAAGGCATGCACTGGGGAAGAGAAAAATGAGCAATCAAAACCCTGTTAATGTGCATAGGGTTCATAGGGAGGAGAAAGCCGAGATGACTCTCTGTGGGAGGAGGCCAGGTCTGTGGGGCTGAGATTCTCAGTGACAGGAGCGAACTCACCTAAGTCAGTAGGGACACTAACAGTCCCTGAAGGAGCAGCAGAGGTCTCGGGCAATTAGGGGGAAGATGCCCAGCCCTTCCTCTCCTCGAGGTGCTCGTGCCACCATGTCACGATCCTGCATCTTCTCCTGTTTGTTCTGTGAGCTGCAACTCATCCTGCAATGACTTATGCTCAGAGAAAACCTAACAGCATGTGAGCATCTACCTCTGAAAGTCCGAAGTCGCAGAATGAAGTCCCTGTGTGAGGGAGAAGCAGAGTTGCCTGGTGCAGCAGAAACTTGACCCATTCTTACAACAGAAGGGCGACAAAATGTCATGGAATGTCACTGCTGTGATATGTAGGACCAGCTACTACGTGTATCCATGGTTACTTCAAGGCCACCAGGACAAAGCAAATTGCTATAACATCAATAAATGTTTTAGGCCCAAGAGGACTGAAATATTTATTGTGTGTCCCTTGTCAGAAGTTTGTAAATCGGCTTTTCCTGCTCTTGCACGGCAGGAATACCTATTTTAACTAATCTATATTCTTTATAAAGCATCCATTCGTCCACAAAAATATGGAAAATATGTACTGCTGAATGATTTGCCATAGAGCTCAAATTGGGTGTCTGTAGAAACTGTCTTATGGGGTCTAAAACCTTCGTGTGAGTGAGAAAGGATATGGCAGGCAGGGAAGTCTAACAGCTCTGAATAATACTTAGGGTCTAAAACCCAAATTCACACTTGAGTTACATGACCAAGTCAGAACATTGGCATGCTAATCACTGCTATGTCACAACACAACCTCAGAAAGATCCAGTCACAGAATGACCTTGACACAGGGAGCAGACCTCATCAGGATGCAAGAGTAGGTATAAAACCATCCCCTTATGGGGCCGGGAAGATGGTTCAAAGGGCGGGAGTGCATGCTTTGCATGAGGGACGTGAAGTTTGATAGCTGACACTTTGTGATCCCCTAGCATTGCTGGGAGGCACTTGTGAGCGCTGTAGTAGTCCAACACCAGAAATGAAACACTCACTAACCAATGCTGGATTTCCTGGGTCCATGATCTTGGGTGAGGCTTGCAGGAGGAGGCATACAACACCTGCTCACCTATAACTGTCGGGTTCTGGGGGCATATTTGTCAAAGGAGCTTTGTTGGGTCACAAGTCTTGTTTTTCCCTGGAAAACTAACTGATTGTGTTGATAAGAACTGGTATATTCATGCAGAGTTACATAGACAATGAGTACTTTTATGGTTTCATCGAAAACCGCAGGCTTTACATGAAAAGACGTTAGGAGAGAGAGAGAGCAAAAGGGAATGCCCTGCCACAGAGGCAGGGTAGGGCAGAGGGGGCGGGGTGGGGGTGGTGGGAAGGGTGCTGGAACCATTGGTAACAGAGAGTGGGCACTGGTAGAGGGATGGGTGCTCGATTGTTGTATGACTGAAATGCAAGCAGGAAAGTTTGTAAGTCTGTAACCGTACCTCACAGTGATTCACTAATAAAAGAAAAAAAGAAAAAGAAAAAGGCTTTAGGGGGCAGAGTGATAATACATTACAAGAGCACTTGCATTACATGTGGCCAACAATTTATAACATCCCATATAGTCCTTCGACCACGCCAGAAGTGATCCCTGAGCAATGCTGGGTGTAGTCCCAAACAAAACAAAAAATAAAATGACTCAGTGAAACTGAGTCATGGAGTCTTAATCATGTGTGGAGAAATAAATTGGAGCAGGTTTGTGTTTAGGATCCTTTAACCTTAAAAGTTAAAAATAAAATTCCTTTGAATTCTTACAGTTGAGAACAGCAGCTAGGGCTTTTGCCTTGCACGTGGCCAACCTGAGTTTTGATTCCTCCATCCCTCTCGGCGAGCCCAGCAAGCTACCAAGAGTATCCTGCCTGCATGGCAGAGCCTGGCAAGCTACCCGTGGCGTATTCAATATGCCAAAAACAGTAACAATAAGTCTCACGATAGAGACGTTACTGGTGCCCGCTCGAGCAAATTGATGAACAACGGGATGACAGTGCTCCAGTGCTACAGTGCTTTCTACACACTCTCTTGCATGTTCTGTTGTATTTATCAGTCCAGCATCTTAGACTCATTTGAGAATAGTTGTTTCTCTGTGGTTTGCTTTTTCTGTGTTGACAGTATTGGCTTCACCCACCTCAAATATTTTTACTTTGTTGGTCATGTTTTCCAAACAATCTTCACAACGTGGCACCATACAGACTCCACTAGCCATTTTACATCGCCATGTGCTGCCCTCCTTCCACAAGCCAGGCACCAACCGGACTACCCTGAGCATCCTACCAGCCCTAGAAGCAGCCCTCAGTCCATCCAGAGGTACTTTGAGGGAACTGAGGCTCAGAGAGGCTGCCAGTTGGGCCAGCTGGCTCAGCAGGTACACTCTTTTTTTTTTTTAAATTTTTTATTGAATCACCAAGTGGAGGGTTACATAGTTCTCAGGATTATGTCAGTTATACAATACTCAAACACCCTTCCCTTCACCAGTGCCCATCTTCCATCACCAACCCCCCCAGTATATCTGCCGCCCCCTCCCACCTCCCCAGTCCCCACCCTTGTACGTGATAAGTTTCACTTCGTTTACGCTTTATCTCGATTACATTCCATGTTTCAACACACAACTCACTACCGTTGCTGGGGTTTCCCCCCAAAAAAGAAAAAGACAGTCCTATTGCCAAGGAGGCATTTGATAGTTCTCCATTGCTAAGAATATAGCGATATTAAGTCCTGCTGTTTGTTACATAACTTTTCTTTTTCCCCCTTGCCCCGCGCCACCGAGTTCACGCCTGTTTAGTAATCGCCACGCTGTCTGACAAAGGGAAAAAAAAACGAAGAGGATGGTTATTTCCCGTCATCAGCCGGCGTGGGGCTCTGGCTTAGTTGATAGTCTAGTAGAGTGTCTGCAAGCAGTTTCTGGAACCAAAGGTCTTGCGCTGGTATCGGCTCCGGCTCGAGATTCCACCAGCGTCCCGCTGTTCCATGTACATAATTGTTCCCCTTATATCCCATTCCCACGCCACCAGGTCTGTTTGCTTAATGGACATCACACTATGTTTGACACCACGCCACATTTCTTCCCGAGAAAGAAGGATATTTCTTCTCAGCCAGCGTGGGGATATAGCTTAGTTCAGTCTAGAGAGATGGCTACCACTTTGATTGCCTTCAATATTTCAGCAAAAGACTTACTATTCTTGTTAGGATCTCCCACAAAAGTCCGACCCATTAAGAAGGAACCATTACATATTGCTGATACTAAGATGACATTAGGTCGCGCAGCCGCTGCCTCGGCCGCACGGTTTTGGGTTTCTGTATAAAGTCCAGGGAAAATTCTGCCTGAAATTCTATCACTACAATCTTTTACCCTTTTATGGTGCTCATAAGATGGGAAAACCTAGAGAAATACCGGGCCCCCCGCACAGGCGGAAGTGGGAAAGCTCCCTTGTCCTCCTCAGTTATACTGGGGCTGTGGGCGCGGCGAAGTGGGGAAGCCCACGTGGCTGCACTCTCTTTAAGTGTCCGATGTGGGCGGAGACCGGTACTTCCCCACCCTCGATCTCCCGCCAGCCGCGCCGCGCATTTGGGTGCGTCTCTCCATTTTGTGCTCAGAGAAGTGGGGTGGAGGCTGTGCTGTGCCCAGGAGAGGTTGAAGGAGAGAGAGAGAGATTAAAAAAAAAGAGAGAGAGAAACGCCGGGCCCCCGCACGGGGGGTCTGGCGGAAACGCTCAAATCACATACTGCAGGTTGCTGGCGGGCTGCTGGTGTCCAAAGCAGCTCCCTTGTCTTCCTCAGACAAGGGGCTGAGGGCGCGGCAAAGTGGGAAAGCCCACGTGGCTCAGCAGGTACACTCTAATACAAGCTTTAACCAGGTTACATATATGATGCTCTCTCCTGAGACCATAGCTCTAAAACAACTTCCTGGAACACTACAGATGACTGGGTGGCCCTAGGTTGGCATATAATGTGCATTGGCAGGTGATAGCCACCTTCTGAGATACCTGGCATAGGAGAAGGAGAAGTGCTCTTCATTCAGAGTCAGGGAAAGAGATATGTAGCCTCAGCTCTACAAAAGGTGGCTCAGCTACTAAATAGTTACATGAAGCAATTCTCCTGACAAGCCATGTGCTGCTTAGGTGGACCAAGATCCAGTACTGATACTCAGGGTCCCTTAAATCTAATGGTTTGTCAAGAAGGAAGATGTCATGAATTGGTTTACATTTCTATGCATAGCTTCTACAATGAAGAAATTGGAAAGACAGAGGATCCATGGAGGCTATTATGAAGAAAAGTAGATCCTGGCCTCTGAATTTTCCTCTATAATTTCCTCTCTTAGCTCTCAGAGGATCAATTCACCAATGTTCTTCCTCTAATCACTATGGCACATCTTTCATTAAAGATGTTCTTTTAGCTGGTCTATTGAGCTGCCTTACTTGTTATTAGCAGACAAAGGCAGAAATGCAGTGGGAAAATGTATCTTTGATTTTGCCCTTTTATTGATATTCATCATTTAACTCATCACCTACTTTTAATTTACACTTTCTCTTTATTTTTATAAAATCTCATTCCTTGAACATCTAAATTTATATCACAGAAGTTTGTGCATATACTAGTATGTTACATCTCTTTCTACAATAAGAACCATTTTGAATATTTTTTAAAATTTTATTGAATCCCTGTGAGTTAGAACATTACAAAGCTGTCAATGATCTGGGTTCAGCCATACAGTGTTCCAACACCCATCCCTCCACCCATGTAATTTTCCAGCACCAATTTCCCCAGTTTCCCTCCCACCCTCCCAAACCACTTTAAACCATTTTAAGAACCATTTAAAACCATTTTTAGTTCTACCAATAAATGCCACATGATTTGCTAATATAGTATTCTTATTCCTAGGCCATAATTTTCTTATCTTGATATATAAAAATTCCACACACTAAATAGAATAGATCCCTAAAACTTTTGAGAGATTAGAACTATACTACAGCAGTAGGACACTTATCTTGCATGAAGCCGACCCAGGTTTAATCTCCAGTACCACAAAGGACCCCATGAACCCTGTCAGGAGTTAAAAATAAAGCAAACAAATCTGGGTTTTGGGGGGGCGGTTGTTTGGGGGCCACACTTGGTGGTGCTCAGGACATACTCCTTGCTCTGCACTCGGGAATCTCCTGGCAGGCATTGGGGGATCATATGGAATGTGGGGGATCAAACCCAGGTTGGCCACATGCAAGGAAAACACCCTAACCACTGTGCTATCTCTCCACTCCCCAAAATCTTTTAAGAACAACATTTCTGAAACACGAGTAAAACTCTAATCCTCTAAAATTTAACAGCACATCAAAAGTAACTTTTTCTATTTTTTTAGATTTCAGGATTTATAAGCCTTCATTGAAGCCCTCAAAATGTAATATTATCTCTGTTCCTTATGACACAGGGGCTAACCATGCAATAGAGAGCCGCCTTTCCCTCTTTCCATAGTTCAGCTAAGTACACCTCCTCCCTCACACCACTCCAACACTCCAAACACTTCCTTGCTTCCTAACCTACTTTCCTATTTGATTTTGTCACAATTTTCTGGCTAATAGAATGTGAGGACAAAATTACTATACCAACACAGATCTCATTTTTAAAACATGTAAACGGAACTTTTATAGTCCTTTCTTTTTCCTTGTTGGTTGGGATGAAGATGTAACAGTGGGAACAATATAAGGAAGTCATTTTGATTGGGGATGGAAGAGCTTGTCAAAGTATAACAAAGCCTCACTTGTTCTCTAAGACTTTTGCCTTGAAATTGCTATTGAGACCAACATTGTTCATTCAATGGATCACTCCAACATAATTTGCAAATCAAAACCAAAACAAAAGGCTCATGTTCAGTTTATTCTTTTATCCCTGGCTGCTTTGTATCTAACCTTATTTTAGGAGGCTAGAGTAATAGGTGGGAAAGAAGGAGAACAGATCCTGCCCCGCCAAAAGCAATAGTTAATGGGTGGGGTATTAGACCCATCAGACTATCACAACAGATACCAGGGACTGGGTTAAAATTTTTTGAAAAAACTGTTTTCCCACATGTGAAACCGGGGAGCCCCACAGTCATGGAGCTGGCAGGGCTGTTTTTTCAATACCCTTCTCCTTGACCTCCTCACTCAAAGTATTGCCATCTTACTGCTGCCCTTGACTCGTAGGTCTCAGCCCAAACGTTTCTTGTAAGGACATGGATGGTGTTGATGCAGGTAGTTCAGCCACCCACCTCATTTTAGTTTGTTTCTCGAAACAGTCTCTGCCTGAGCTGCTGAGGGTGACACATCCATGTATGTGTGAGGGACATAGTTCAGCTCCTGAGAGGAGGTAAGGGGATAAGCCCACAGCTGGACAACACTAATGTACAAGAGAGGAGGCCAAAATCTGGTTGGATAATAAAGTTGCCTCTAGAAGATGGTAAAATACTAAATACTAAGATCAAGAACAAAAAGTAGGGGCTGGAGCGATAACACAGCGAGTAGGGCATTTGCCTTGCACGCAGCCAACCCAGGTTCGAATCCCAGCATCCCATATGGTCCCCTGAGCACCACCAGGAGTAATTCCTGAGTGAAGAACCAGGAGTAAAACCCTGTGCATCGCCAGGTGTGACCCCCCCCCCAAAAAAAAAGAGAGAAAAAAAAAGAACAAAAAGTAAAAGGCAAAAATTGGAGATTCCAACGAAGACTTCAATTATTTAATGTTCTTTAAAAGTGTCCATTTTAAAAGGTTAGATGACCTTGCAGGAAAATGGTGAGGGAAAGAGAAAGGTGCATATGTGCATTCATTGCTTATCAAAGGGAAGGACATGCCCCAGGTGCAGTGCCTTTAGGGGCCATTGTCTTGCTAGGAAGGCAAGTGTGTCTGACCCCACTGAGCAGCACCCAGGAAGCACCGGATTAGACACTCACTTGGTGCAAATACATCAGCTAGCCGTAATCATGTATCGTTGCATTTTTGTTACATGTGTGCAATCAGAGCAAAAATTCTACTTTCAGCTACATGTCAGTTTACTACAGAATTATTTACAATAACTGCAAATTTGAAGTGACTTAAAAGTCTAAGCAGGAATGAACCCTGCCCCTGTGCTTTGTTGAAGCCCTCACCCTTAGGGGTTGTATTAGGCGCCAGTAAGACTGAGCTCTTCTTGTGGGGCCCCATTTTTGTAGGGCTGGTGTCCCTGAGAGGGGAGGAGGATAGGTCAGGGAAGGGACCACTGTGACAATGAAATAGGAAAGTGGTCACTCTGGATCAGTACTAGGTGCTGAAAGGAGGTGAAATGGCATGTGTGATACTCTTGGCAGTAATAGTATTGCAAACCACAGTGCCTAAAAGTAAGGGGAGGGAAAAAATGCCTACCATGGAGAAAGGCTGGGAGTGGGGGAGGCAGGAGAGAAACTGGGGACATTGGTGGAGGCAAGTGGGCACTGGTAAAGGGATTGTTGTTGGAACATTGTCTCAGTCATGAATAGCTTTGTAATTCGGAGTGATTCTTTTTTTTTTTTAAATAATGCCTTTTTAAAAAGGTAAATAAACCTCAGACTTCTTTCATTCCACAGTGCAGAAAAGACTTGGTGAGGACACAGCTGGAAAGAGAACTTTCTTTGCAAGAAAATAGCTCCGTTGTCACCTTGACCCTGTGCTTGCAGTGTCTGAAACTGTCTGATGGTCTGCGATTATAGTCGCCTCAGTTATGGCATCTCACTAAGGCAGCCCCAGCAAACCAGTGCATCTGCCCATCAGGAACTGGCTGCACCAACCACAGCATCTTCCTGCAGAGGAATTCTACAGGAGCTTTCAGAGGAAGTCAGATAGATTAGCAAGCAAAGCCATGGAGTGGCATCCCAATTTTATCATGTACACAAAAAGGAGCTCTGAATGCAAGTACAGGACAGATCAAAACTACCAGGAGGAAAAACAAGCAGGGAGGAAAGGATATTAGGTTATTGTGCTTATTTAATTACACAATTGTGTAATTCCTATGAATTATTAAAGTTTGCATAGTAGCACTGTAGCACTGTCATCCCATTGTTCATCAATTTGCTCGAGTGGGCACCAGTAACGTCTCCATTGTGATACTTGTTGTTACTGTTTTCAACACATCGAATACGCCACGGGTAGCTTGCCAGGCTCTGCCGCAGAAGAACATAAAGTAATATAATTTCAACTCTCTTTTTAATTGAAGCACTATATTTCAGCTTAGGCATCAGTTTAGTAAGTTTATGGACTGGAGCGATAGCACAGCAGGTAAAGCATTTGCCCTGCCCATGGCTGACCCAGGTTCGATTCCTCCAGTCCCTCTTGGAGAGCCCAGCAAGCTACCGTGAGTATCCCGCCCACACGGCAGAGCCTGGCAAGCTACCCGTGGCATGTTCGTATGCCAAAAACAGTAACAACAAGTCTGACATTGAAGACATTACTAGTGCCTGCTCGAGCAAATCGATGAGCAACGGGATGACAGTGATACAGTGCTATATATATGCATATATATATATATATATTTAAAAACAAAGAAAAGCAAACAAATACTGACTGAAAATTCCCAAACTTCAGAGGGAGCCGACACCATGAGTTTGCCTCTGAATCAGAATTTTTAATATTTTTTAAAATGTATTTTAATGAAGTGAAAAATAATTTTAAATGTGAAAATTGTGATATCTCACTGTTGAGTTAATTGTTAATTGTTAAGTTCTTGTCTAGGAAGTTACTAAGCCCTTGGTTGCTGTTCAAGCCTTCTGCATTCCGTCTGTATTCCTGTGTTTGTTTGGTTGGGTTTAGTTGGTGCCTGTGGTACTTTCCCATCTGATCTGGTGTGCTCCTCCCGTAGTTCAGTAGTGAGGAGTTAGCTGTCACAAGGCCGTATATGTGGGCATGCAATCCAGAGATCTCACGATCTATGGTCTGGGCCAATTGGATAGCACGGTGGCAGCTGTGGGAGGTTTGGGTGGTTCCTACAGCTTCCAGAAATATGGGGTGTGGGGTGGATGGGGAGAGGCTGCTTACCACGACCCCAGGAAGTCACCAGAGTTCTCAGACTGTGGAGACTAAAACTATCTCCCCAGGGGTAATTAAAATTATTCACAGTCTGGCGTCTCTGCAGAGAATATCAGTAAGCAGTGGAGTGGAGTCCTTGGCAGGGCTGCAGCAATGAGGGGCGGGTGTGGCGGGCAGGGCAGGGCAGGGCAGATACTTGGCCTGCCTGACTCTGAGTCAGGACTCTTGCAGCACCCCCCGCCACCACAAGTGATTTCATTCCTAAGCGTGGATTGCATTGGCATGAGAATCCACCTGATAAAAATTGCTTTTTTACTTCCTAATATTTTATTTTAGAACTTTTCACAGGTAAGTTTTTAATTTAATTTAATTTTGGTTTTGAGGCCACACCAGCAGTGCTTAGGACTTACTCCTGGCCATGCACTCAGAGATGATTCCTGGCCGTACTCAGAGGACCACCTGTGGTGCTCAGGGTTGAACTAGATCAATGGAAGTGAGGCAAGCATCCTGCTGCTGTACCCTCTCTGTTTCCTGAGTTTTGCAGTGACACCATGCTCGCCCCATAACTTAGACTATTGACCTTTGACAGTTCTGCTTGATCACACACCAGTGGCAGCTCCATTCACCCACCAACCCCTGCCATGATTCATATTTTTAAAGGTTGCAGACATCAATCTTACTCCCTACTTATTTGCATATGAATAACCTGCAAAATGCCTCTAAACATGCAAATAGCAAGAGAACTTTTACTCACAAATGACCACACACAATGTTAAATTATCAAAGGTAGAGGCTTGGAAATGTGGTGGTGGGTTCTCCAATGGTACTAATTAGGGCTGTCTGATACCTCAATCAGTCTTCTCTGAGAAAGAGCAGAGACAAATCCACACGTGAAAGGCAAACACCATGCCTGTTTGTCCAAATCAAAGCAGCAATTAAAAATCAAAGGGAGAAGAAGGGTCTGGGCATATTTGTTGCTGGAACCTTTTCCAAAAGGAGCTGATGCTCCCTCAGGCCTGGAGAGGCTGCCTGGCTGGCTCTGAGCCTTTAGCTTCTGGGAAGAGAACTCCACTGAGAATCCTTTCAAGTCCTTGAAAATAAGCTCGGTTGCTATTTTCCTACAAATATTTGCATGTTGATATCATTGAATGTTCTCTCGTATTTTTCCACATGTTGTTTTAACAACAGAAATATCTAGGCCCAAACAACTCAAAAAAGACGTATTTGATATCCAGCGTTTTGACTTTTCCACCTTGACCTGAGAGTTCTAATTTATTCTGTCACTGTTACTGTCGTCCCATTGCTCATCGATTTGCTCGAGCGGACACCAATAACGTCTCCATTGTGAGACTTGTTACTGTTTTTGGCATATCAAATACAACATGGGTAGCTTGCCAGGCTCTGCCATGCGGCGAGATACTCTTGGTAGCTTGCCAGGCTCTCCGAGAGGGTAGGAGGAATCAAACCCAGGTCAGTTGCATGCAAGGCAAACACCCTACCCGCTGTGCTCCAACCATGTTCCAAAATAGTCCTGGGTTTGTTTGTTTGTTTGTTTGTTTTAATTTCAAACTACCAAGTAATATAACAGGATTAAAATCCACATAAAACACATACACTTTGTTGAATGGGCTTCCCATGCCCCCCTCCTATGGGACAGCAAAGCCAAGAACCAGAAAACATGCTACCCCAGCTTTGAGGATGATAGCATGCGTCACTTATCTTGTCACATACCTTGGTGAGGAGGACCAGTTTGGTGCAGATGATCCTGTGTTATTGAGGCCTCTGGCCACTTGCTGCTCACACTCAAAATCTGGGCTCATGGCTTATTTCCCCCAGAGCAGATGCCTCAAACAATAATGGAAACACCCAATTCTTAAGTATAGGATAACATTGGTTTGTCGCTTCTTCCTGGCCGCAGGGAGCTTAGGTTTATTGGGTCACACCATTCACAGTGCTCCGAGACACTCCCATTCCTCTGTGTTTATCTTTAACTCTTCTCTGTAATCTGCTTCCCCAACTAGTCACCTTTGTTCCCAAATCAGACTCTGTTGACTTGTAAGATCAGATTCTCCTAAGGACTTTGAGTTTGTGTTTGTAAGTGAAATACTACTTTTTCTCCTTCCCTATGTCCTTTTGCATAGTTTACTTCAGAGTAATGTCCTTTTTATAGACACAGGAAGACAGTTAATGCTATGCGTTTGTTACTTGGGAGCTGATTGACTCCAAGTAGTGTTCACTCCTGGGCATCTGTTTTTTCGAGTTAAGCCTCAGTTGTCGTTAGTTCCTAGCAACCCAAAAGCTAGGTCCCAACGAGGGACTGGATGGACCCAGGGCAAGCTGTGAGCTACCCTGGCATCAAAATGGGCCAGGACAAGCCCCACAATACTTAACTATAAGAGCATTGTCATGGACAAATTCTGTCATGAACCAAAGAATAACAACTGGATTAGGACCCTCCTAGGGTTAGGAAAGACTAATCTGGCCTGAGCACTACAGTCTGGGATCTATAGCAAGATGTCTCCAGGAGAGCCAGCCTACAAGCTTAATACATCTCTTACTGTGTCCATACAGAATGACTGTATCACTGTATCACTGTCATCCCATTGTCCGTTGATTTACTCGAGCGGGCACCAGTAACATCTCTATTGCTCCCAGCCCTGAGATTTTAGCAGCCTCTCCTTACTCGTCTTTCTCAACGATCGGAGGCTCTTTCAGGGTCAGGGGAATGAGACCTATCGTTACTGTTTTTGGCATATGGAATATGCCACAGGTAGCTTGCCAGGCTCTGCGCATGCGGGCGGGATACTCTCAGTAGCTTGCAGGACTCTCTGGAATTTTATATATATATATATATATATATATATATATATATATATATGTGTGTGTGTGTTTGTGTGTGTGTGTGTGTGTGTATGGATTTGTTGTTTACTGTCTGAAATTCATCAAATATGGTGTGGTAGTCATGAAAAATGGGTAGGAAATGTCTTATAATGTGTCACGGCCATGTGGTCTGGAAAGCGGCCTGGAGTGTGATGGCGATTGAGTAGTGGATGTCGGCTGCTGGGGCTGGTGTGGGGAGGGTTCTCGCCAGCCCCCCTCTGGGCTTCCCCGAGTGAAAACAGCCTGGCACGGAGTCCCAAACAGAAAGGCTAGAAAGATTATTTAGAAGTAAGTAAATCTAAGAGGGTTGTTGGACTAAGGAAAGGAGAAACACACCCGTAGGTGGTATTTCACCCTTGAGCAGATCTCCTGGCTGCAGAGCTTCCCTCAGAAGGAAAGGCTTTCATATGTTTATTGTGCCGCCTCACTGGGTGTAGTGGCTACCCCCAATGCTTGGAGGTGGGCGACAGAGGAAGGCTGTGAGGCCCGAGTACGGAGAGACCAGCATGGGGGACAGGAGAGACGGGAGTGAGGGGCAATGTGAGACTGGACGGGGGCTCAGAATGTGACTGGACCAGGCATGTGGGGAGAATGGCATAAATGGCAACTGATCTCCAACCAGCCTAGTGGCCCTGTCCCCTCCTTCATGCGTCTTTTGGCGGGGGCTGCAGCCTGGGGTGGGAAAGTAGCTCATGGCCACCTAATGCATGTGGTGGGTGAGAGAGAGACCACACAACCACTGCTGCTCATTTATTTTGTGATTACAAACTCAAATTTAAGATGTCACCAAATTCCTGGAATGAAGTACTATTTAGTAGAATCAAAACACCATTTCTATCCTAAAATATTTTAAATCAGTGGATTTTGTTCTCTCTGTTTCTGGCTAGGCTGTTCCCCATCCCAAACCCCAGCTGCTCTCAAGCTATACACAGAACAACAGGGATTCCCTGCTCTTGGGTGCATGGATGTGTATATGCAAGACACTTGGCCAAGAAGATAGGAATAAGAGGAGGAAACGGCTTATTTGTCTTTACTTCTGAAGAGTATACCTAGCAGTGTTTCAGCGCTATTCCTGGCTCAGTGCTCAAGGGCCGCTTACCATGGTGCTTCTGATACCATCTGGCTATGTTTTTTGTAAAATATATCTGTACTAACTTTCATTCTGACTTTTTTTCTATTTAAAGTTCAAAACTAAATTAAAAGCTAGGTCCACTAAAACTTTGAATGGCCTTTACAGAGAGGAATAAGTGACATTACACTTATCTATTGAGAGCATCAGTAGCAAGCTAATTTGAGAAAGAAAAGACTAATTAACGAGAACAGAAATAACTACTTAACTTCTTTGATCTCAGAAATTATTATGTAGTAAAATAACTACCTGCTTTATTAGGCACAATAAAACAGCCAAAGTCAAAGACAGGACAAGTCTCTGAGTTTTACTTTTTTGTTTTGTTTGTTTGTTTTCTTCTTTTGGTGACCACACCCAACACTGCTTAGGACTTACTCCTGGCTTTTTACTCAGGAATCACCCCAGGAAGTGCTTAAGGAACCATATAGGAAGCCGGGGATTGTAACCCCAGGTCAGCTGTGTGCAAGGCAAGAGGTGGTGCTGAGAGGGAGATTATGGGATGCTGGGGATTGTAACCCCAGGTCAGCTGTGTGCAAGGCAAGAGGTGGTGCTGAGAGGGAGATTATGGGGTGCTGGGGATTGTAACCCCAGGTCAGCTGTGTGCAAGGCAAGAGGTGGTGCTGAGAGGGAGATTATGGGGTGCTGGGGATTGT
Source organism: Sorex araneus (assembly GCF_027595985.1). Taxonomy (NCBI): domain Eukaryota; kingdom Metazoa; phylum Chordata; class Mammalia; order Eulipotyphla; family Soricidae; genus Sorex; species Sorex araneus. The sequence goes on along the minus strand of NC_073305.1, from coordinate 62,321 downwards.
AACCCCAGGTCAGCTGTGTGCAAGGCAAGAGGTGGTGCTGAGAGGGAGATTATGGGGTGCTGGGGATTGTAACCCCAGGTCAGCTGTGTGCAAGGCAAGAGCTCTACCTGCTCTGTTATCTCTCCAGTCCAGTGGAGCGAGTCTCTGACTTGGGTACCCACCACTCGGGATCTTGTGCGGTTAAGGCCTAGGAAGCTCACTTCTAGGTTGCTACCCCAAGTGGAGAAGTAAACATCTCATGCCAAGATCCTTCTTGCCTCATGGAACACGCCAGTTTTGAAGGGAGTGCACCTAGAACATAGAACATTGGCCTAAAAACACAAAATCCTAGAAGTGGCCTTTTTCTAGATGTCAAATTCCTTATAATCTAACTCACATATCAAGATACCCTCTTGAAGAATGGAATATAGGCAGAGATGCACTTGAGAAAAGAAAGTCTAAGAGGCTTTAGAACAATGGAATAGAGGAAATAAACCCTGAGCACTCAACCTTTGAACACTCAGAGGCTGAGATACTTGAGTACAGCTTGAGCACAATGAGGTACCCCATTAGAAGGCAGTGGACCCACATTGTATTGGGGTTCCTAAGTTGAAAGGAGTTTGCCTATGCTTATTAGACTGAATAATAGGATCACAGTGTTTGCTTTTACCATAAGAATAATGTTCATTCAGCTCTTCCTATATCTTCCAAGTTCCAGGCATTTTGTTAAGATCTGGAAGCAATTGAGAATGGTCAGTGTATAAATCCATCTACAGGATTTATAGCAATTATATGCCTATCCTTCCTGTTTTACAAAGTGATTTTATGATATATGAACAGTATGTTCTCTGGGGATAGAAATTTGAATATCCTTATGCTGTGCTCTTAAATATATTTTTATTTTTTAAATTTTGTCAAGGCACTGTGATTTACAAAGTTATCCATAGTTGAATTGTAGACATGCAAACTGCAGCACTGATCCCAGCACCAGTCTCAACCTTCCTCCATCAATATTCCCAGGTTCTCTTCCCCACCAACCCCACCCAGCCTACCTTCTTCTTTGTTAAAGTTTGGGTCTCTTGATCCGTCATTGTTGACTCTGTATTTTGGATATTTACTCTATTATTCCTTAACACCACCTTCGTACCTTAGTCCTCTGTTTCTTATCTGTCTCTTCTCCCATTCCCCTCCATCTTTTTGTTTCTTTCTCTTCCTTATACTTGGGGGCCGAGGTTGATTTGGGTATCTTCCCTTTAAAACATTGCATTTCCTCACCTAGTTATTCTAAATACCACATATAAGTGATATTATCCTGTGTTTATCCTTCTTCGTCTGGCTTATCATTTAAAATGTCTTCTAGTTCTATCCATGTTGCCATAAATTGCTGTGCATTTTTACCATTGAACTTAAAAACATAAACAAAAAAATGTTTTAAGTATAGAGACTTATTTTGTCGATTTTTAAAAAATGGACAATGTTTTTTTACTGAACTGAAAGTTTCTTTGTATAGGAATATGACTTAGAGAAAGCTTCTGTATACCATAATGTACTCAGACAATAAGCTATGTGGAGATTCACTGACCCTAAGTGCCAGGAAGAGGGAGAGATGAGACTAAGCATTATGTAAGCATTCCCATTTTTAAGAAAAAATTAAGGAGCAGGATTTAAGGGCCAGAGTGATAGTATAGTCAGTAGAACACTTGCTTTGCACCCATCAATCTAGGTTTGATCCTCAGCATGCCATATGGTCCCTTGAGCCCACCAGGAGTGGTCCCTGAATTTAGAGGCAGAAGTAAGCCCTGAACATCACCAGAGAAGAAGGAGGAGGAGGAGGATTGTGGTGGTGTGGGATGGGGTGGGAACAAAGACTTGGTAGGGTGGGAGTGGCCAGAAGAAGCAGCTCTGAGACTCTTATGTCCAGAGACTCACATTCAAAAGTCATCTGGGAGCCACTTTTCAGCCATCATGTCTTCAAGTTCATTGGCAGTTAAATCTGTAAAGCCCGACTTCTTAGAGATATAAACCTTCTGGTATCCAGGGCACCTAAATTTAACCCTATGCAAAGCCTCAATCACAATGTTCTTGTTCTGAAGTTTGTGTAGATGGACATGATGACTTGACCAATGTGAATCTTGGTGACCATGTCCTGGGACTTTTCAAAAGCATCCACATAACTATTAGGGTCAATGTATACCAAAAAGGACTCTCTCCAAGTTCCCTTGAGTCTCTGGACAAATGGCAGGCCCTGCATTCCTAGGAGTCTCAGAGCTGCTTCTTCTGGCCACTCCCACCCTACCAAGTCTTTGTTCCCACCCCATCCCACACCACCACAATCCTCCTATACAAGCAGCAGACTAATACACAACCAAGAAGGCCTCTTGATGCTTTAGAAGTTGGTGGTCCCCCACATGTGGCTTATGTGATGCAAGGAGGAAAGAGATGGTCACTTTCTTCCGATCTGCCTTTGCCACCTGGTGTCTGCTGGGAAGACTAGGACTGATCAAGTCTGCAATAAAGACTAGGACTAATTAGCCTCTGCACAGCATGGGCCAGAGCCCTGCCAGCCCCACCAGATGGCCATCAAGCCACACCTGACATCTGCTTGGACTTCTAGGTACTGAAGTCGATGCCCAACACCTGTTTTCTCGGGGAGCCTAGGACCCAGGTTGGAGTGAGGATTTGTTCTCTTTAGGAAAAGACACATGTTCAATGTGACTTTTATAGGATTTCCCCAACCTGTCCCCATGTGAGGCTTCTACCTAGACAAAAGTTCATTGCTAGGGTTGTTTCCAAATGACAGAGTTGGGAGTGGTCAATGGTCTTCTTTGAAATTCCTTTCCTGGCCTTTTGTTCCTGCAGGAGCTTCTCTCAGAAGGGAGTCCTGCTTCCTCTGGTCCTATTGCTGGAGTCAGGGGAAAGTCTTATAAGGTCTTAGTTTCTGTGCTCACACGGTGAGCCCTAATGGCTTTAAGGCTAACAGCTTTATTACATCTTAGGAATTTCATTGCCTACTCCATTTTTAATTATCACATTACCAGAAAGTGAGAATATTCTATTTCAAAGACTGGGAATGGTGATTTAAAGAGCTTGTTCCAGCCAATAGGTGCTCACCTACTCTAAGACCATGCTCTTAATTTATACTAGACCCCACTAGACCCCAAACCCATTACAGAGACAATGGACATTCCATACCATGTGTTTCTTCAAGACACCTTTAAAAAATTACTCTCTAAGAACTGTATATATATGTGTATATATATATATATATACATATATATATATATATAGTTTCTGGGTCACACCCAGCAATGCACAGGGATTACTCCTAGCTCATGCACTCAGGAATCACTCCTGGCGGTGCTCAGGGAATCATATGGGATGCTGGGAATCAAACCCGGGTAGGCCGCGTGCAAGGCAAATGCCCTACCCATTGTGCTATCGCTTCAGCCCCTAAGAACTATATTTTTTCTGGTCCTTTGATAGGTAATATTTGAGGTTGTAAAACAAAATAAGGTAGATTCATTCATATGGCTGGTTTCATATAGATGAAACCCAGAGGTAGGCAGCGAAGGGATTGACAGGGTAGAGTCAGGAAAGCATTTAGGGCCCCTCTCTCTTTCTGCTAGGTCATTCTTATAGCCTAAAATAGCTGGATTATCCTTATCATGTTCACACTCCTCTGGCAGGAAATAGCACATGTTCATGCCTGGATTCCAGGAGACTGAGAAATATACCCTTTACTCTAGGTGGCATGTGCCCAACTGGAAACTGGAGATGGCTGCTGATGGTAATGGAGGGCTCTCAGAGGAATATTTAGCAGCTCATATGTAAATGATTGGCTTAGGGAACATAAAATACAATGTACCCACAAGGTTTGGCATTCAACAAAAATAATTTATTCAACAAAATAAATATGTAAGAATGCAATTTTGTTCTTTGTTTTTTTGACGGTCCCATATCTTGTGGTGTTCTAGGCTTACTCCTGTATTTGCTCTCAGGAATTACTACTGGAGAGTCTTGAGGGCCCATCTGTAGTGCTAGGATTGAACCTGGGTCAGCTGCATGCAAGACAAGGGACTTACATGCTGTACTATCTCCAGCCACTGCAATTTTGTTCTTGGTTCTTTGTTCTGCTTGTAAAAGTAGGAACTTCTTCCTAAATCATATGAATAACTTTTTTAGAGCTTCATCATCCATTACTTTTTGGAGTAAAGCCCATTATATTAAGCACATATTGCTTGGGTCAGGGATATGGCTGGGTGATAGATAGGATGTACGTCTTCCCTGTCTGAAGACCCTGAGTTCCATCCTTGAAAACACAATCCATCATAAAACTATTTGTTTTCAGAATATCATATACAACTTTTCAAGTGTAAAGTGAGTGCTGCTGAGGTGCTGCCACACCATTTGGCACTGGGTGCAATTGGAGATCTCAAAGATGGTTCAGCTCCCCACCCTCCACCTCCACCCCCACCCCCACACACAAACAAAACTCAGTCACAGAAGCACTGCCCTTGAGCACATGCCCTTTTGGGCAATGCTAATGTTAACAGAAGGGCTTCCCTGAGGTGAAGCTTTGCATTCAGTCCTAACTAATGAGGAGGAAGTTTATGTAGACCCAGAGTCTTCAAGTCCAGCAAGAGCCCTTAAGCTGAGTTCTGAAATGTGTGTTTTGCTCCATGCTTGTAAGAACTCTCAAAGACACCACACACACACACACACACACACACACACACACACACACACACACACACACACACACACACACACACACACACACCACCCCTCATAAAACAGAATGTCCTGCAGGTGAAAAGTTTATATTTTCTAGAAAACTCTTCAGAGTGGAAATAAAGGTGGGCAAAGAGAGTAAAGCAAAAGCTTACCTAAAGAGGTGAGAAAAACAGGAGAAATGTAAAAGGAAAAAGGGGAAAATAAGCAATTTACTTGAATTTTTTCTTAAAAATCAGTGTATGTGTCAAAATCACAAAATCTCACAATTCTAGTAAGTTCTAAAATGCCTGTTCAAAGGAATGAGTTCCCAGTCTTTTAAATCCTTTTTCATAAACCATGTATGATTTATTTTTAAAGATTAAAAGTCCACTCATTTTCTTATTGATGATTCACTTAATTACCAAGCCTAACAGTTTGCTTTCTCAATCTGCGATTTATTAAATATGTAATCTGATACTAACTCATAGCCAACCTGAAAAAACCTTCATGTCCTAAAACTTAAACCGTTTGTTTGTACAGTCTTCTAGGGTTAATTCGATGATATCTTTTGATTGAAAGCATCATCTGATTCAGAGGTTTTCTACCCAAGTTTTCCTCCTATATGAATCAAGATCTGTCTTGCAAAATTCTCTTTTATGTTGGTATTTTAATTGAACACTAAAAAAATAATAGTTCATGGAATACAAGATTTAGTGTAGCACATAAAAAAATAAAATGACAATAATAAAAATACTCACTCACATAAATTAAGGCAAAGCCCTAAAAATTCAACCTCTGAATATTATGTATTCTGCAGTTGATTTTCCATTTTTACCTCCAAAATGCAATAAATTACAAAGTGTTAGCATGCAGTAGTGCAAGTTCGGTACCCATCAGACACATAATTCTCATCTAAAACATCTTGGCTCTTTCTATCATATTTGTTTTTCCAAATCTTTATTAACTCCACCAAAGAGTTTATTGAAGGCCTTCTTTCATTCTGACCTCAGGGACTTTGAGCCAGTAAAAACAAAACAAATTAGAACTCAGATATTCACATACATACAGGGGAAAATCAATAGTTTTAATTTTCACATTGAGGCCCACAATTTTCAACTGACGGCCTCAGCAGGTTTTAATGGACACAAACAATTTACTTTTACTGTTTTAATTGTTTTTAGTCAATCACTTTTTATTGCCGCTCTACATCTGACTAAACAAATTAATCGAGCCATATTCATAAATGATGACTTGGTAAAATGGTCAGTTGTGTATTTTCACTATTTGAGTCTCACTTACAGAAGCCTTATTGGCCCAAGAGGTAGCACTGGTCACCAAGGCAGAAAGAGGAAGTCAGGAAGACTAGGATGAGCAGCATTTCTCTCGCTGTAGGGCTGTCAGGCAACAGCTGGCACTCAGGCTGCTGCTGAAATGCAGAGTGGCAGTCGTTTTTCCCCTGCAGTGAGAAGGAGTATCTCCATGAACCAGAGGACAGAACCTGAGAACCAAAGACAGGTGAGGCTGCCTCTGTTAGGGTTGTTGGAGGCCCACTGCGGTTCAGGCAAGCCTGCAGCCAGGTGAGCATCCTGGTATACACACAGCCACTTCTCACTCTTCAGAGCCCCAAGAGATTCTGGAGCTTAAAGCTTTCACCTCTGAAAAGCCTATTGAAGGGAGTGGTGCACCTCTATACGTACTAGGCAAGAGATGACGTAGGCAGGCAGGTAGATACCCCTCAGCAATGGCAATGGGATTCCTGGGAAATAACGAAGCCAGTACCCCTAAGGACCTCAGGACCCACCTTATGAGCACAGGAACTAAGACCTGATAAGACTTTCACCTGGCACCAACAGACCCAGAGAAGGCTGAACCCCCACTCTGAGAGAAACTCCAGCTGGAACAAAGGCCATGAAAGGAATTTCAGAGGACCATGGATCACTCCCAACTCTACCCTCTTGGCAACCTCCCTAGGAATGGACTTTTACCTAGCTAGAAGCTCCATGTGGGAACCGTGGGGAAAAACCCTATAAAAGCCACCTGGAACAAAGGAAGGGCGTGCGAATGGTGCCGAAGCCATGCCCATGTGCTACTCGTGTCCATATGGCCAACCACATGTGGTGCCTGTATCTACCCTCTTGAGATGTGTGCTTTCATGCTTGTATACCTAATGCTGAGGCGTGTGGAGGGGCTCTCTCTATCTCTGGAGAAGTCTGCATTCCCACTTGAGCATGTGACTCTCTCTCTCTCTCTCTCTCTCTCTCTCTCTCTCTCTCACACACACACACACACACTTTCTCTCCCTCCTTCCCCTTCCTAAAACTCTTCAATTTAAGTCTGTTTTTACTCCACTGCTTGTCTACTACTGAAATTTTTTTTCTGGGAGGCAGGACAAGGTACCTGGAAACCCTGGGTAAGGCCTAGGACTGACTTTCATGTACTGCAAAGAGCCAATCCTCACTCCAGCCTGACTCCATGGCTCCCCCAAGAAATCATACCAAGAAAACCAAGAGGACACCAGGTGTGGCTTGACGGCCACCTGGTGGGGCTAATGGGATTCTGACATGTGCTGTGCAGGGGCTCATTACAGATTTTATCGGTCCTAGACTTCCCAGCTGGTCCCGGGTGGCAAAGGCAGATCGGGAGAAAGTGACCATCTCACTCCTCTCCGCCTCATATAAGCCACCCGTTGGGGCCCATTGACTTCAAGAGGAAACAGCCTCTCTCACTTAAAAGACTGAACACGGCACAATTTGTCCTAGTTTTAAACTAATGTTTCTAAAAGTTGGTCTGTATGAGCCTCACCACAGATGAATGTCTATGACACAGCACACCATCACATTTAACTCCCACATCTACTTTGATCACTTGGTCCCTTACTGGGCTTCATCTGAATTAGTTCCAACCTCTATCAATGATCAAGAATCAGGGATGCTGTCTCGTCTACCAAAAGGCATCAAAAATCAGATGGGCCAGACATGTAATGCGATTTATAGATGACCACTGGACTAGAGCTGTTATTGACTGGATTCCACGGAACGTCGAAAGACTGCATGGCTGCCCACCTATGAGATGGTCAGACTTCATCAAAACACTGAACGGGTGAGGCTCTTCGTGTTTCTGGAGCGAGTAGATCTCATTGGGCTACACTAGCGCATGACAGGGACAAATGAAGATGTTACTGGTGCCCTCTCGAGCAAATCGAAGGGGATGATAAGTGATACAAGTCTTTGCATTTCATCTACCCAATGAGCAAAAGTCTTGCATAGAGTACCAGCCTGGGAACAGGATTCAGCCTGAACCACTTCTAAATTGCAACTGTGTTCAGCTGAAGTATGTTGCAATCCTGCTAGGAGGAGAGTTAAGTGTGCAGGCCATTCTGAGAGCTTGAACTCTGAATCTCAAGGTCCAGAATTGGCATTACTCAGGAGCATGCAGGATAATCTCACCACCATTACTGTGCTCCTGAGGGGCACTGTGTAGAGCCTGCTTCTGCGTGGGAACCAACTCTCTTGAGCTCCTACCTGCACCAAGGAGAAAGTGTTGGGCCATATCATGGTCTAGGAAGAAACTTCTTCAGCTTGAATTATTTATACAAAACAACAGACAACCCCCAAATCTATGACTTTGTCCAAAGGGACAATAATTACTCCCTTTACATAAGAGGTCATTCTGGCATAGGCATTATAAAAACAGCATTTTAAATGACACGATTTTCTATTGTCCTTTGCCATCACTTGAAAAGAAATCTGTTAGCCAACTGGCATGTGAGTTAGAGAAACTGCTTCAGTCAAAGGCCAAGGGATGCTTTTCAGACAACTCCAATGAACTCATCTAGGGTTGCTTCTGAATACACAGAAGCCTCTGACAATCATGGGTAACTGATACCTCAACTCCATCTTTGCAGATATGACCCAAGGAGCCTCAGCTTCACCAGGACTCCATCAAATACAGCACACAAGGTGCATATCTTGGTCACTGCTTTTTTGTTTGTTTTGGGGCTACATCCTATGGTGCTCAGAGCTTCTTCCTGGCAACTGGCTCAAAGATCACTTCTGGCAGGGTTCAGGGAACCATATGGGGTGCCGGGGATCAGACCTGGGTTGGCTGTGCCCATGAAAAGCACCCTACCTGCTGTATTATTGTACCAGACCCTGGGTTATGTTTGTATACCCACAAATCCTGCTGCAGGCTATCATCAGTGTGGAGAGGAGAAAAGGTGACAATAGGTACATGCGACGGGAAAGCACAAAGTCACAGTTTTTAAATGAAAGAAGCGTCAAAGCAGAAAGCAGCAAAGCTATGACTCTAAAAGAACTGTTCATGAGAGATCTTTAAACAAATTAAACAGATCTATGTATGGAAAACTGCCAAACAGTTGAAGATATTAGCAGCTATAAATAAAAATATTCACCAACAACTAGCAAAGGAAAGATGTGTTAAAATTTTTATTTCTATTATAGCAACCTGCTAGTTTGTATAAAACAAAAGTTGGGGGAATATACACCAATCTGTGTAGTTACTATTGTTAGCAGATGAAATCATAAGCGATATTCATTTGAGATTTTATTTCTGTAATGACCAAGTAGTTATCAACAGACTGCACTAAGAAGTTGTTTTCTGTGGACCATGAATGTAGATCGAAGGGCTGAAGTGTGTGCTCTGCATCACGCAGATTCGATCCCGCGCGTCGTCCCCCAAGCACAACCAGGAGCAACCCCCAGGTACCAAGCCAGGAATAGCCCCTGAGCACTGCTGAATATGGCCCCCAAATAACAACAAAGATGGGTTTTACATTTATTAGTTTTCAATAGTTTCATTACAATTTTTAAAAAATAACTGCCAGGATGGGCCCTGAGCACAGAGCCAGAAGAAGTAAGCTCTGGGCACTGCCAAATGTGACCCGAATTTCCCCCCAAAATTTTAAAAATAAAATTAATGTTATAGCAAAGTTCACGACAACAAGAGAAGAATGTAAAGACTTTGTATGACAGCATGATCTATTTTCCAGTAAAACATTTTCATGGCCAATTTTTTAAAAAAATTTAAAAATAATCTTCAGATAATCTTACCTGTCCCCTGCCCTCTGCTTGCTGCTTCTTCACTCCAGGTGAAGCCTGCCTATAGTTGACACCACTAGGACTCATCCAGATTGGAAGGCAGAGCCCCTCCCTTCCCGCTAGCTCCCAGCAGCCTTCACACCTGATCTGTGCCATATATACGGACCCACACCACAGTTCCTGAAGTGTGCAATGCTTATGCAGCCAACTCAACAAATTACACACTGATCACAGTTATTCCTCCTATCATTTGGTGAAAATGAGCAGAAAAGACAGAGAGCAACCTCAGCTTAATCCCTCAGCATCTTCCAGGGGTGTAACTCACCCCAAGCACAGCAAGAACATTAGAAAATGTCAGTCCCCAAGTATTTGCTTTAATGCAGAAGTATTATTTTGAGCCCTAGAAGTATTATTTCCAACAATCTTCACATACTGGAAATATCCAAGACTAATTTTTATGGTGGAAGGAATCGAAGCACAGCTACAGTAGAAACACAAAGACTCCCAAAGACAGATATAGTGTCTGTATAGACATGGGAACGCTGGCTTCATGAAACAGCCATCTCAAGGCCATCAGAGATTCCCCGGTGGATGCCAAGTACTAGAGCCAGCTTCAACTGCCCCGTGCAGAGTTCTCATCCCTTCATTCTGGATGAACTTGAATTCTCTCCCTGACCCTGGCTCTTCTTCCTTCTCAGCCCTGAATGAGTTGGGTAGAGTTTTTGCACCTTCCTCCACAAAACACACAATATTGCTCACACAAAAATAATCTAGGCGCCTCTTCTCCTTGCATATTTCTCTTTAAATTCTCTCTATGTGTTTGGATGCCATGAGCTCCTTCGGATCTTCAGAGCTGATACAGTAAACTCCTGGTGGCCCTTTATCAGCAGGAGATGTAATCATATCAGAAGGACACCCATTCTTCCACAAATTGCCTCTCACCCCTCCAACCAGAACCCTGCTGTGTTACTGCTGACATACACACATCTTCCAGTAGAGGTGGTACTTCATGGTTCCCTTGGATTCCTTGGTTTGCTACAATTTATGCTTTGATTAAAAATGTGCTGTCGGGTGAAACATGCCATTCAGGAAGGGTTCTTTGTTAATTAGTAAAACAAATCAGGTCAAATGTTTTGCATAAAGATTTTGCATGTCTGCAATTCTGAAATGGCTCAAATTTGACTTCTTAAGTGATTTTGTTATAAATGATAGAGATAAAAAGAAATCTAAATTTTTGGCAAAGTTCTGGAAATGATGGCAAGAGACAGATTTTTTTCTTCATTAACATTGTTTAACAAAGCATGCATTATAGAAATAATTATTTTTAAATAATAGGAATTTCAAAATCACTTTCTTTGTGTAAATTTAAAGTAGCAGTTTCTGGTAAGAGATCTCTTGACCCTTCCTGTTCTTTGGGGCCAATATTGCATAAGACTTAGATCCTTTCTGGACAAGAGTCCCTAGAGGGCTGGCTCCATGATGTCAGACGTTTCACAGTTAATACGCAGTTAATCTCTCCTCTCTCTAAGAGGACAGGACTTCCTGTCTGTGCTCATTGCCTTCCTGACAGATGCTGCAGACACTTCTACTCAATGCCAAGAACGTAGTGCCCTGGCAGTGTGCGGCCAAGAGTGTGTGGGCAAGAGGAACGGCATAAGAATCACTGGAGTCCCTGAGAATAGGAAGAAAAACCAGTGAAGAACTGCAAATGAAAGAAATCCTAGTTACGAATTTCCCAGAGATAATATAGAGATAGCACAGAGGGTAGGGCACTTGACTTACATGTGTTCAACTCGTGTTCAGTTCTTGGTACCCCACACGGTCCCCTGAGTAGAGAATCAGGAGTCCCTGAGCATAGAGCCAAGAGAAAGACCTGAGAATCTCTGGGTGTGGCCCAAAAAACAAAATAACAAGAGTTTTCCAGGGTTGAGGACTGCAGCAACCAAGAACAAAGAGGCCAGAAGGGTTCCAGCAAAAAAGACCCAAATAGAAAGACCTAAGACTCATTATAAACCAAGTGGCAAAATTCAAAGATAGAGACAGAATATTGAAAGTAACAAGATCAAGACAGGAACATACAAAGAAAAGTCCGTAAGATCCACAGCTGAACCATCACGTAAGACTCCATCAGTGAGAAGAGAGTGAAGGTCCATAGTAGAAAAAATTCAATAAAATGAACACCACTCCAAGAATATTTTATCAAGCTAGATATCTTTAAGATTAGAAAGAATGATACAGAGCCTCATGGCTAGGCAATAGCTTAGAAAGTTCATAGTCTTGAGCCAGTTTTGCAGTGTGTTACAGGAGCATCTTTAAAAGACAGGACACACTTTCCAGCACGTCATTAAGCATGACATTCACTCATGGTGCATATGTTTGCCTGCTACTAGATTAATAAAGGTATGTTTACTCCTAGTTTACTAAGTAATTTTACTCATTTTAATAAATCATCAATGTATAATTTGTATTGAATGTTCTATGTCTGGTCAATTTTTATCCATATATATTTATTACAATATTTTACTTATAATATAGACACTTGATATATATTTATAACACAAAGCCTATATTCCCTTTTAAGTAAAAAACACATTTTTATACTTTTGTAGGCCTATTAAGATTTTCCATGTAAGAGAGTATCAGGCTAAGTGAAATGAGTCAGAAAGAGAGGGACAGACATAGAGGGACTACACTCATTTGTGGAGTGTAGGGTAGCATCACATGAGGCTGACACCCAAGGACGGTAGATACAAGGGCCAGGGGGATTGCCCCATAGCTGAAAGACTGCTTCATGAGTGGAAGGGAGAAGGCAGATGGAATAGAGAAGGGATCACTAAGAAAATGATGGCTGGAGGAACCAGTTGGGATGGGAGATGCATGCTGAAAGTAGATAATGCACCAAACATGATGACCTCTCAGTGTCTGTGTTGCAAGCTATAATGCCCAAAAGTAGAGAGAGGGTATGGGGAAAACTGTCTGCCTTAGAGGCAGGGGGAGGGTGGGAAAGGGGGGAGGGTATACCAGGGATATTGGTGGTGGGGAATGTGCACTGGTGGAGAAATGGGAGTTCGATCATTGTGAGATTGTAACCCAAACATGAAAGCTTGTAACTATCTCACAGTGATTCGATAAAATTTAAAAAATTAAAAACAAAAAAGATTTTCTATGTAAAATTTTCTTAATTTTCCTCTTCTCTTACTACATTGTGCATTTGTAAGATTTATCTATTTCATGTAAATTTTTAAATGTGCTAGCATAAAATTATTTACACTATTAATTTTTAGAATTTATATGCCTACTAAAAGAGAAAGATACACTTTGAAAGAATTTTTTCAACTTATCATTGACTTAAAAGTTTGTGAAATTTTAGGATTTTTAGCTTTAATCATCATATGTAGGTGTCACCACTTCCTTAAGAAAAGTCTCTTTCCACATGTGGGATATAAGAAAAACATAGTCAGGGAACATCAAATGACGTAATCAGAATTGGAGACTTTGTCTACAGAACTGAAATTATATGGGAGGGGACATTTGAGAGGGACACTGGTGGAGGGATGCAGGTTCTTTGTTAATGGGTGTGATGTCGAAATGATATATTCATGAAAAGTACAATCAGAAATATTTTAAATCCCCACACTTTAATAAAAATAGGGGAAAATTGTAAAAAATACAAAAGTGTGCGTGCAGAAGTGGGTGATGTGTGTGTTATTCACGGGCTCTCGGGGCAGTGCTCTCTCTCTCTCTGCTCGCATTCACTGCTCTCGAGCTGCTGTATATGGACTGGATCCGGATGGTTCCTCCCTGTGCTCTGATTCTGTGTGTGCCTCTGTGTTCTCTTCTGTCTGTCTCTCTATCTCTGTCTTTGTCTCTGTAGTCTCTCCTCTGGTCTCTTCCGACCTCTCTCCATCTGTTGTCTCTCCTCTGATCTCTTCCAATCTTTCCTCTTCCGATCTCTCTCTGGAGCCCTTCTGCTTCTCTCTCTGGAGCCCTTCTCGATCTCACCTCTGACTCTGATTCTTTCTTCTGACTCGCTTTATGCTCTTTCCCCTGCTTCTGGCTCCAATGACTCCCTGATTCTCTTTAGCTTTGTGCTCTGCTTCTGTGTCTTCTCCCCTACTTCTCTTACAGTCTTAGTTTATATAGCAACCACATAGGGTGGTGAAACAAAGATGGGTTGGACATTAACAAATCAACAAAGAGGGGTAAGACCACTCCTCCAGGAGATTAACAAAATCTCATCTAAGGAGATTACTCCAGATTACTAGGAGATCGGCTTAAGGGCAGGACCCCATCCAGGGTGTGTCCCTTTCTTCCTTCCTCAGCTAGTAATCCACTTAAATAGTTATAGTAAATTTACTTCTAATATTTCTAGCAATGTCATTCTGTATGAGCACAGTAAGAGATTTATCAAAACTTAAAGTTTGGTTCTTCCTGAGGACATTCACTATATATTCCAGACCACAGTCCTCAGGCCAGGTTAGTCTTCCTAACCCCAGTGGGGTCCTAATCTCGTTGCTACTTATGGATCATGACAGCATTTGTCTATGACCATGTTCTCAACTTATAGTTGAGTATTGTGGTGCTTTGGCCTGGGCCATTTCAATGCCAGGGTAGCTCACAGCTTGCCCTGGGTCCATTCCACCCCTTGTCAGAACCATGTTTTTGGGGTGCTAGGAACTAAGGGCAACTGAGTTGAGAAAGCAGTTGCCCAGGAGTAAATATTATTGGAGTCAATCAGCTCCCAAGTTACAAACTATAATATTAACTGTCTTCCTGTGTCCATACAGAAAGGACATTGCTTTCAGGTAAACTAAGTTCCCTGCGGCAAGGCTAAAAGGACAAACCCAATGTTACCCTACAGAAAATAAATGAATAAAACAAGGCCATAATACCAAGAACATCTTCTAGATATTATGACTTTATGACATGTCTTGAATTGTGCCTTTCAGTTTTCCTGCATTATCTCTTAGTGTTCACAATAATTTACTTAGTGGGAACTGCTATTCTCATGATTAGATACAGAGGTTGAGTAAGTCAGTTGACAATGCAACTACAGAATGCAGAGATCAGCAGGATGAAAAAAGACACCTTTAATCCATTGGTTTCATGGTTTACTATTCAGTGATAAAGAAGTGAGTACTGACACAAGCCACAACATGGGCCAACTCAAGAACATCCTGCTAAGTGAAACAAGCCAGATAAGATGGTCTTGATCCCCACCCCGATTACTTCTGTGTGTGAAATATCTGGACTCAATTATTCTATCACTTCACTTGTATCACTTGTCATCCCGTTGATCTTCGATTTGCTTGAGTGGGCTCCAGTAACGTATCCATTTGTCCCTGTCACGTGCTAGTGCAGCCCAATGATATTTGCTCGCTCCAGGAACAGGAAGAGCCTCAAATTGTTCATTCAGGGATTTGACAAAGAAATCTGACCATCTAGTTGGTGGGCGGCCACGCGGTCTTCTGACGTCCCGTGGAATCCAGTTGGTAACAGCTCTAGTCCATCAGTCCTCTCTAAATCGCATTACATGTCCAGCCCATCTGATTTTTGACACCTTGGCAAACAAGACAGCGTCCCTGATTCTTGACTGTCGACGGAGGTCAGAACTCCGGATTCCTTCTCTCACTTGAGTGAGTTGTGATACTCCTAGCATAGCTCTTTCGATTCCTCTTTGGGATACCCTAATAGCATTCTCATCCTGTTTACATAGGGCCCAGGTCTCTGAGACATATGTTAGTGCAGGAAGAACGGTGGAATCGAAAAGAGGTGCCCGGAGTCAGAGGTTCTTCATTCTCTTAACCACTTCTTCGACGCTCTTGAAGGCATTCCACGCTGCTCTCTTCCTCCTGCATAGTTCTGGCACCAAGTCGTTCCTCATGTTGATTTCTCGACCCAGGTACACATAGCTGCTGCATTTAGAGATGTTTGTTCCATTGAGAGCAAATGGAGCTTCAGGGACCAGTTTGTTTTTCATGAACATCATCTTGTTGAGATTCAGCTGCAATCTGACCTTTCCACACTCGTGGTCGAAGTTGGCCAGCATTTGTGCCGCTTGACTAATGTTTGGTGTTATGAGAACTATGTCATCAGCGAAGCGGAGGTGGTGTAATTGCTGACCGTCTATCATCACTCCCATTCTTTCCCATGCCAGTTGTCACATGATGTTCTCGAGGGTGGCACTGAAGAGTTTCAGTGAAATGTTATCACCCTGCTGCACCCCTCTCTTTAAATCAATGATCATTTCCTTGTAGAATGGTGAGATCCTGGTGGTGAATCCACAATACAGCTCACAGAGGATTTTTCATTCGAATGCCTAACAACCCAAATCGTACGATTATGCTTGAATAGATGTGGCTCACTGTCTGCAGTTTCTATCTTCGTCGCCTATGCACCAATTTCCAACTACAGTGAAGAAGAAATTGAGAGGTCCTACATGGAACTGGAAAAGTTCTATAAAGAAGACCACACCTTCTACAAGATCATTGTTGATGATTTTAATGCCAAGATAGGTCCAAGAAGGTCGCCCAAAGAACTCCACATTGGGACCCATGGCCTATAATGGAACTATCAGGGTGAGAGACTGTCTGAATCAATCATGTCGACCAAGACCATCCATGGTAACTCACAGTTCCAGAAGGTAGAATCTAAACGCTGGACATGGGAGTCTCCTGGTGGACAGTTCCACAATGAAATTGACCACATCATATTCAATCAAAAGTTTTGAGTGACTGATGTCGCTGTTGTCCCAAACTTCCAAACGGGATCGGACTACTGTCTCCTTCGTGCAAAATTCTACTTCACAGAGCGGGGAGAAAAGTGTGGAAAATTTCTGCAAAATTTAAGTCTAAGAAGACAACTCCCAGAATGACCACCAACTGGGAGCTCTTTGGCACTACTGCAGCAACGTGAGAAGATGCCATCCTTGACAACATCGACGAGGAATACGACCTACTGGTTCAGCACCTCCATGTCCATGCGAAGAATGCCGAGAGTGGGAAAGCCACAAACAGACGCCTGTCTTCAGAAACTCTCGAGCTCATTCATCAACGTGGTTTGGCGCGAGCCTCAGGCAACCACAAGCTAACGTCCGAGCTCACAAGCTGTGCAGAGATGCGATAAAGGAAGACCTCAAAGAGAGAAGAGCAGCAATGTTGGCCAGTGCAGCAGAAGTCGGGAAAAGTATTCGCAATGTTTGCCTATCCTTCGCCAACTACAGGACCAAGATGACTGCCTTCCGACGTCCTGATGGATCTATCACATCTTCTAGAAAGGCAGTGGAGAGGATTATTCATGACTTCTACTCGTATCTCTTTGACAGCCATGTCCACCTGCCCACATACCAAATTCCGCAGGATAGATATGTCGTTCCCAACGTCCTCCCTTCTGAAATCCGACATGCCATTTCATTGGTAAAGACGCATACAGCGCCTGGTCCGGCCAAGGTCAGACCCGAATACCTAAAGAATCTGCTGCCAGTACTCATCAATACACTGGCTCGACTCTTCACATGCTACCTGTCTGAATGCAAGGTTCCATCTCAGTGGAAAACCAGTAGGACCATTCTGTTATACAAGAAGGGAGACATCCATGACATTGGCAACCAATCTGTCTGCTGTCTGTCGTCTACAAGTTGTTCACTCGTGTCATCCTGAATAGAATAGGCAGAACACTAGACAAAGGACAACCATGCAGGCAAGCCGAGTTCTGAAGGGGATTCAGCAAGATAGACCATATCCACACAGTAACCAAACTCATTGAAGTTTCTCGAGAGTTCAAGATGCTGCTCTGCCTAACGTTCATCAACTTAAAGAAGGCCTTTGATTCTGTTGAGACTGAAGCGGTCATCGAAGCCCTAGCCAAACAGGGCGTTCAAACACAATTATTCTATAGGCAGAAGAAATCACACAAGTGTCTGCTAGGCCCACAGAAAGGGAGTGAATGGGGAAAACCTTTGTATTATTTTCCTTTGGTATGATGGGAATGTTTTGGCAATAGAAAGAGGTTTTAGACCATTGTGGATATACCAACTTCCTGAATTATTCACTCTACAATAGTTAATTCTATATGCGAATTTATCTTCAATATTTTTTCAATAGTAGAATAAGTGTTAAACAACACAGTGTTCATCAAGAAGTTTTTATATCATGGTTCTCCAAATGTCGTTATTAATCAGTCTCACAACCTTTGGAAGGTTGTTAGAAAGGCCAACAGGAAGCCAACCCCTTGTGAAGCAGAGATCAAAGGGGCTCTGATGCTGAAAACCAGCAAGCCAGATTTTCACAAGGCCTTTGGGATCTAGTGTGCTAGGACTGAGGGCCACTGCCCTGTGCCCCGAAATCAAAACAGAACCTTTCTCAACAACACTCAGGCAAGTTCAGTGAAAACTGACACACAGGCAGCTGGACTCCCTGGAATCAGGAGGTTAAGTTTGAGGTGGGTGTGGTGGCGAGTGATGATGTCATCACTCCTCTCCAGCACTGACTGGTCAAGAATGAGCTGGGACTCTGTGCTATCAGGGGGCAGCCTTAGCAAGCCCGCCACTTTCACCTCCCTCCCTCCTCGGGACACCGGGCTGCTGATCCTGTGCTCGCTGACCAGCTGAGACCAGATCACAGTTTCTCTAAAACAAAGCAGGAGAGTTGAGGACTGAGCCAATAATAATTCTGTCCATGTTCCCAGGTTCCAGTGAGCTCCAAATTTATTCCCAGTGCAGCCAATGTTTTTAAAAGGCAGTTAGGTATAGAATCAGAATTAAGTTTATTTTTATTCTAGTTTTAGAGGTCTTCCAGGACAAAATTCTTGAAGGAGTAGTTAATTCTAGAGAGTCTAATGAAATAGAAAAAAAAATACCTTCACACACACAGTTACCCTTGGCCCTTCCCACTTGCTCGGCACTGCTTCTCAAACTCTCAAAATTCAGAATTGTTAGGTTCAAAATTTCAGTTCCTATTTTTACAGGTTTCACCCATGAAAACCTGATTCTAAAACCTGAGACAGGGAGAGATCACACACACACACACATACATATATATGTATATAAAATATATGTGCTTATATAAACGACAATAATGATTTTCTCCAACAATGTAGTCTAAGAAAATTGAGTGTTACTGATGAGAATCTTACAAGGTTCATGACCTTCTTAACACCTATTCAAGAATATTTATTGAAACTTTAATGAATTAAGGTGACATCCCTAACTGGGATTGTGGCAGGGAGCAAAATAATGTTCCTACTTTCCAGAAGTTTTTGAAGATAAGCTTCAGGTTATGCTGGTCTAAACACTAGGTGAGTAGCTGTGGAGGATTCATCTTTGACACTCGCTGTGCTTGGCTCTGGGAAAGCTAACTACTAGGCTCTGCTTGTTTAGTCTTCACTCTGTGCTGAACTTTGCAAGTACATTTCCTATAATGAGTAGATGTGATGTGAAACTCAGAGGGGTAGAGTCACTTGTCCAGAGTCACACAGCTAAGGGAAATGGCAGCTGAGCAGGAGTAGTTCTGGTCATCAGACTCAAACTTCCCGCTCAGCACATTTCACTTCTCTTCTCGCCACAGGGAAGTGCCTTACCTTCATTCCGCCCCCCTTTTTCCCAAATGAGAATAATTTTAGTCTTTTTTTTTTTCTTTTTGGGTCACACCTGGCTCTGCACAGGGGTTACTCCTGGCTCTGCACTCAGGAATTACCCCTGGCGGTGCTCAGGGGACCATATGGGATGCTGGGGATCGAACCCAGGTCGGCCGCGTGCAAGGCAAACGCCCTCCCCGCTGTGCTGTCGCTCCAGCCCTAATTTTAGTCTTTCAATGCCAAATATATAAATAGAAGTAATTCAACATTCCCAAATCTTATATTCGAGGAGTGCTGTATTATGATTTCAGAAGAAAATTATTTTACTTTTCCTTCCCTCAAAGTAAGGATTAATGCAGTTACAAAATGAGGACAGTATAAAAAGGTGGTTTTTTGTCATTCATTAAATATTACCTGAGCAGCTGTATCTTAAGACAAACACAGACAGAGGAACTGGCCTACCCAATCCACATCTTTGGAATGACAAGCTGGTGTAGAGACTAATTTTGGGTTGGAATGGTGTTCTGTAGGGGAGAGACTGACCCGAGCTCAGGGTGAGTTGTGGCTGGGACAAAAGAGCCTCCAGGGAGTCTTGAGGGCAGCATTCTGCACTGAAGTGATGCTGACCACTGAGGAAGGAGCGGCAGCTAAGGCCTTGTGTGGGAAGGAGTCTTAGCAAAGAAAACGCAGTGCCAAGGCCTTGAGACAGGGAGGCACAGGCTGGCTGGAGGAGAGGAGAGAGGCTTGGTGGCAGGAGCAGACAGGCTGTCTGGCTGGGAAGCAGAGGGCCCCTGCACCACATCTCCAGCCCCTGGAAAGCTTATCAACAAGAGAAGGAAAGTATCAAATCACTGCAATCCATCCAGATATAACCATTGTTAATGTTCTGCTTTGGAGTCTTCAAACCTTTTTATCTATGCACCCATATTAACAAGCATGGAGCTATTGTACATTGTACGTTTGGTGTACATTGAGCTATTAACTTTTCAAATTAAAATGAGAATACTGTATGATTTTAGTCTATTTTTTCTCTCAACAATGTAGGTTAAGCCTCACTTTAGCTCAGTGAATATGGTTTTATATCATTATTTCATTGAATTCGGGGTATTCCATTCTTTGAAGAGATCAAAATATATTTGGTCAATTTATGAAGATGGAAAGATTGTCTCTTTCCTCCACTTGTGGACAAACTATAGCCACAGCACCCCCTCACGCAACCCCTCACACACCCTAAATTTTCCTTCCCACTCAATGTAGCCAGATTCTCTTTTTCCTCACTCTGAGTTCATCCCAAAGCCCTGGCCTGCCCCTGATCTTACTCCTGGTGTCTGAGTGCCAGTCTGGTCGAAAAAGATGTAAGGCTTGGTTTTGGCAGGGGTGAGGATGCGATTTTTACCCTGATCCAAAACAGATGGAGGAACCCGGGAGATATCAGAATAAAAAGAGATTTGGCAGCTGGGTCTCCCTTTGGGAATCATGGAGGCCAGGAATGATGAGCTAAAAGTTAAAAAAAAAAATAATGGCTCATTTGCTCTGACAGAAGCATGTGTGTGTGTTGCTGAATCTCAATGTGGACTTTCAGGGAAGCCCTTGCCACAGCATCATGGGGAGCACTGGGTCGTCAGCCCATCTCCCACCCACCTCCACTTTCCTGACCACACTCCAACAGGCTTCCTTCCTCCTCTCTCCCACCTTGTTCAGCCTATCCTTTGGGGCTCCGTTGGGGCTGGACTTCCAAGGGGGGTCTCATTCCACTGTCCCTCCGCATGAAGCTATCACCAAATCCCTTTGTGAAGTGGTATTCTCCTTTGCACCCCAAAGCTCCCTGTCAAATCTCCTTCAACATTCTCGTTAGTGACTATAACAAGTACCCTACTTTTTAATCCTGTTGATGTCTTCAGAGCCTTTCACCTCTGGGCATATAAAAAAGAAGTTTTGCTTTCCTTACTCCTACTGCAGCCCCATCACCCACTGGCTACCCCGATAAAGGGCACAGCATGCACATTGCCCCTGGGGAATCCTAGACTCAGATGGGGACACACCAGCTCTGTCACTGCCTGATTCCGGGTGATCACTTTACTGTTTCTGGTCTGGTTGTTTGGTTGGTTTTTTCAGGTGCTGGAACCCAGGTCTCACACACATAAGACATGCATTTTACCACCAAGCCACATTCCTGGTCCTTGGCCCTTGTGGGAAAAGCTCCTGCCTCACGGGATCGTGAGGAATGAATTCCACCAAGCTGAGAAAGCACCTTACAATGTAACGAGAAGGGATCAAGAAACCCAGCTATGTCAGGCACATCATACCACTTCTTCTTCCAGACCTGTCATTTTGCCCAAACAGGGACCACATAGGTCCTTTTATGGTTGCCAAAACAATTGAAGCCAGTTATTACAAAGGTCCTAGGGACCAAGATGTCCTTAATTGACACTTGTTTACAATGTTCCTCAAAAAATAAGTTTCCAGCAACCTCTGAGGCAGCTTCCTGCTTACCCACTAATGAATGAAAAAATTCAAAAAAAGCTTCTGTCCATAGTCTACTTGGAACTTGATATGTTTGTGAAGCGATTACGGTCAGTAGGATCCACACCCACAAGCTGACACCAAGGGTACTGTCTACAGAACCTATTATTGGGTGTATCTCTCCTTGATTTTTAAGTCCCCAGCCAGAAGTCTCTAGCTTTTACTCATTCACTCCTCTGTGGTGAGAGAACTATTAAGCAGAGTTGGTAGCAAATACTTCCATTTTCCAAGGAGCAAGAAACCAGGGAGTTTTCCAATCACACTCTGCCCTCTGCTGGATGCTGTAAATATACTGCAACGGCGTGCAGGCGCCTGTCCTAGGACAGCGGGTATTCGGGGCACTTAATTCCATTGAGATGAAGAATAGTCCCCTTTCACATACAACTTATACCAAGTTATTTGTCATGGGGGAGCAAAACAGTTACATATTTAAAGCAAGGGAATCAAAGTTTCTGCTAGGATGAGGTCATACCTCCAATCCTTGCTGTGAATTTGAAAGCAAACTTGAGCCTTGAGGAGAAGGGATGTGGGACAGTGCTGGGTTTGTTTATGCTGCCCAAGAAAGGGCTTCCCATGCCAAGAAAACCGGATCTGAAGTGCTCAAGGACTCATTGAGCTGCCATTTTTTTCCCCAAAATTTTATTTGGGGAATAAATAAAATCTGGTGCAAATGTATGAAAATATGTTGAGGTGATTTCCCCAGAAATCCACAGGGAAGAGAGTGAAGAGAAGTTGAAGCTTCAAGCATAAACTGGGGACTGGGGACTGCCAAGCCAAAGGTAGCTGGTGGCCGTGGGTTGTTGCCTTGGTTCCAAAGGTAGAAACTAAATCCTTTGAATGTTGGGGTACAGCAGAGAGGAGAGCTGGAAGTCAGAAAGCTAAAGAACCCACATGAAGTCCACTTCTTAAACTTATCTTTTTGTATTATATAGCACTCCTCCTTCTCCAAGGTGACTCCTTCTTCCTTCCTGAGATCTGTATACTTGAACCCAATACCACCCAGGTGACATTTCACCTTAACCCCTTCCCCCTAGGTAATCTTACCTTTTAAGATCAGCTCCACTTTGTCCCTACTCCCCAGTCCCTTTCACTTACTTCCACCTATTCCCCAGGCCAGGCCATCTCGTTCATCCCTACCTCCCCTGCCCATCACCAGTCTCCCACCCTTGCCCCATACCACTCAACCAAAGTTTCCACTAAATCACCCCAAGACCTTCAATTAGTTTTAGCACTTCAGCCTTTCAGGTCAACATGGCTTCTTTCTGGAGCCCACACATTATTTCCCTTGATCCTCCCCAGAAGACTCAGCCCTTCCACTCACTTCTCTCCTTGAATACAGGCACCTGTACCGACTCTGATTTTTATCCTAAAAATTTGCATAAATACAGAAATATTTATATATGATAATTTTTATATATAATAAATTTTATTTCTTATATAATTATAAAATTTATATAATAAATATATAAAATATATAATATAATATATATTTATATATAATAAATAATATATATTTATATATAATAAATGTGTGTGTGTAGAAGAGGTAAAAATACCAAAAAGGAAAAAGTGAGAATGTATGCAGTGGACACCAGAAATGTGATCTTGAGAAGGGTGAGTGTGATTTTGGAAGATGATGCTGTTGTTTTTGTCTTCTGTGTTTGGGGGTACACCTAACTTTCACAGAGCTTACCCCTGGATCTGCACTCATTCACACTACTGAATTTCTGCTCAGTGTCATACTGACAGAACTGAGGGTACCATATGGGATGCTGGGGATCAAACCCAGGTCAGCTGCATTCAAGGCAAGTGCCCATCAGCTGTACTACCTCTCTAGGCCTGTGTTTTATCTCTTAATTTGCATTTCCTGGAACCTAGAACACAGTATTGGCTTCACAAATAAAGTATGCATTTTCTTAATCAAGCAGGATGTTAGGAATTTCCATATGCCCTTAGACAAATGTGTTTCTTAATTGTTGTATTGTTTAACTTGTCTCCACTGAGAATAGCTTCTATAGTCTTCTCTGTGATAAATTCTCAAGAAACTGCAAGTCTAGGGTAGGATGCAGGAGAGGTGGCATCTGGTCTCTGTGTTTGTCCACAGATCCCAGATTCTTCAATATTTTAATGAACTAAGATATTGAGCATGTTCTAACTCTCCCCTCTCCCCGCCACCACCACTCATGGCAAGCTTCCAACTGCATGCCAGTCCTCCTGGCTCTTTTATCTACTGTCCTTGGGTGTTGGTCTCATACTATGTTTATTCATATCCCACAACTGAAGGCAGTCCTTCTGTGTCTGTCCCTCTCCTTCTGAATCATTTCACTCAGCATGATACTCTCCATGTCCATCGATTTATAAGCAAATTTCATAAGTTTGTTTTTCTGATGGCTACATAGTAGATTCAATAACAAGTTAAAGAATAAAATAACAAGTGGCTATTAACTCCAAAAAAGAAAGAAAAAGAAAATATTCAGCATAAAGCACAAAGCAGCTCAAACTCAGAGATAAATTATAAAATTTATTGGAAAGTAGAAAAGGAATTAACTTCCCAGTCCAGAGAGAAACTCAGCATAAGACTAGATTAAGCACGCCTTATTTTGTGGGTTTTTATAGGAAAATTGGGTCTTGGTAGTTCTTGTTATATATTTATTTATCAAATCACTGTGAGGTAAGGCATTACAAAGCTGTTCATGACTGGGTTTCAGCTCCCACGTGGCCACGTTCCAGAGACACACACAGTAATCTCTGACACGAGCAACCTGCAGCAGCAATTTCTTCAGACCCTAATTGTTAAAATCTTAGAATTCCTAAAGCGGGAGTGATCTTATGACATTATATTATATCCATAACAAGCAATACAAAACACATGGTCTAGCAATTGCATTTTCTTCAGTCCCGAGTCAGCATCTCCATGAACACCTCCAAGAACCAAGTTTACCTAAAACTGAGCAACTCAGTAACTGAGGATACAGCCGTGTATTATTGTGCAAGAGGCACAGTGAGGGCAAGTCCCTGTGAGCCCAGACACAAACCTGCTGAGGGAGACAGGGGAGCCGTAGGGGTGCATGAGATCACCAGGGGGCGCTCTGCTACCGGCACTGGCTGCACGGGGAGAGAGGCTTTGAATGATCTTGGATTGGTCCTGCCCTGTGCGAATTTCAGAGACAATGACACTGTGTGTTAGATACCAGCATTTGCATTCACAGTGGGAGAACAGGAGCCACCACACAGGGACACAGAGGGGCAGGGGCCTGTCTACAGGGTAGAAGCCCTGGCGGTGGGGGGGTTGTTCATCAGGTGGCTTTTTGTGGCTAGCCCTTGGTGCCTTCCTTTTTGGTCATTAAAATGAAGACACAACGGGGCTGGAGTGATAGCACAGCGGGTAGGGCGTTTGCCTGGCATGCAGTCGATCTGGGTTTGATTCCCAGCATCCCATATGGTCCCCTGAGCACCACCAGGAGTGATTCCTGAGTGCATGAACCAGGAGTAACCCCTGTGCATTGCCGGGTGTGATCCAAAAAGCCAAGCAAACAAACAAACAAAGAAAATGAAGACACGAAAGAGCTGCAGCTCTGGCTTTAGATGCCTGGGTTCCGGCATTCACATCTCCGGAGAAGCTGCAGCTCTGCTCATGTAGCCCCCGGGCTCCCTCACCCCCCAGCTGCCCTCCCGCCCCCAAGCGGCTGCTCTCCCCTTCCCCATGTGGCTCCCTTCCCCTTCCCGATGAAGCTGTGTATCAATCCTAAGGGCGGTGCTTCTCCCTCAGACGCTTTGACGGCGTCTGACTCACAAGGATTTCCGCTCCTGCCTGAGAGGCCTCAGCTACTACCTGCCCATGGTGGAGGAGGGTGAGCCCGAGGCCAGGTTTGAGAAGTTCCTGGACGCCGTGGACCCAGGAAGGTAGGAGGGCCCTGCCCTGCAGTGGGGATGCAGGAATGGGCAGAGTCGGCCTGGACCATTGGAGAGAGACCACAGAGCCAGGAAACTCCGAGAGAGAGGGGCTGAGGTCTGGGGCAGGAGGTGGGGATGGGAGCAGCCTGAGACTCGAGCTCAGAGGGATGGCGACTCTGTCTGGGGAGCTGAGGGTGCACTGACCCACTGTGCACAGGAAGGGCTGTGTCTCGCTGGAGGACTACACCTCCTCCCTGATCGACAAGGAGTCAGAAAGCATCAAGTCCAGCGATGAGATCGAGAGTGGGTTCCAAGCCTGGGCAGAGGGCAAAGCCCTCTGAGGAAGACATGGAGCAGGCGGGGGTCCGTGTGACCGCGCTGATGTGCTTCACCCAGTCGCCACCCCAGTCTCCTCACCCCAGGACTGCCCCCTCCCCCCACACCTACCCTCTGTCTGCTCACCCCAGTCTCCTCAGCCCGGGACTACCTCCTCTCTCCTCGTGTACCCCACTGCCCACCCTGGTCTCCTAGCCCCAGGACTGTCCACTGTGTCCCGCTTTCAGATTAGACAGGCTTGTGTGGTGGCCTATTTGCTATGCTCAACATTTGGCGCAAATCAGAAGACGTGTTTTTTTTTAACTTTTTGTGCTCACCTGGGTGTTCCTTTGTTCAAGGTGTCTGTTTTAGGGTTTTTTCAACCTGCCCCCACTTGGGGCTTCTTTCCAGGTAAAAGTTCGTTGCTAAGGTTACCAGGGAGGTTGGGAGTGGTGATGGCCTTCTTTGGGGAACCTCCTGGGGAGGGGCCCATTATCCTGGGAGATGGTTTCCTCCGGGTCTTTTGTCTTCTTGAATCTGCAAGTGTTAAGATTCTCCTGCCCAGTGACTGTTAAATCTAAATTTTCATTGCCAAGGGCCTTTCCCTACCTGCCTACATCACCCAGACCCAGCTCCTTCTCCTGGCTCTCTGGATTTTCTCCTCCTCTTGGGTCTCCAGGGTCAGGTAGGGCTCGCGTCCCCACGGCCGGTCCGGGCAGGCTGCTTAGGCCCCGCTAGGGCCCGGTACAGGATACAGGTTCAGGTCGGGCTGGACTCGATGCCAGGCAGCGATAAGGAGGTGGACGCAGGGGGTGAGCGTGGCCGTGGCTGAAGACTAGGAGACTCCTGGTTGGGAGGCCCCGCGACAGGCCCAGAGCACAGGGGTCTCGCCCATGCGCACGCCGCCGGAGACGCGGGAAGGGTCCAGGGGGGTGAGAGTGAGGCGGGGTGTGACCTGGTCATAGCACGGGCAAGGAGAGGCCCACACGTCTGGGGAGCCACCGGACCCCCCTGCTTTATTCTGCAATCACTCAGGGGTTAGGTCTGCTGGGCACTCAGGACTCACTCCCGGCGGTGCTCGGGGACGCTACAGGGCGTTGGGGATCAAACCTGGGTCGCCCGCGTGCGAGGCAAACGCCCCGCCCGCTGGGATCTCTGCCCCGCTTTTCCAAACGGTTTCTGAGGAGAAGCTCCTGCCCTCAGCTCCTCTGTTCACACTGCCTTTCGCGCCAGCTGGGGTGGGGTCTCGCTGGCAAGGGCCCAGATGTCTCCTGGGGGTGTGTCCCCTCGCTCTGGGGGCCTAGGGGTGTGACCCCACTTGGGAGCCTCCTGGGGGCGTGGCTTCACCTGTGCCACGCATGCCTCACCTGTGCCCCCTGGGGGTGTGCCCTCGCCCGTGCCCCTCCTCGCGGCCCTCCCTATTTCCGGCGCTCGTGCAGGGGAGGAGACTCGGTGGTGCGTGCAGCGGCCGTGACTGGGGGTCTGTGAGCCGGATCGTCCGTGTAGTTCGGTTCCGGCTGTTCCTCTGGGAGGGTCGCAGACTCGGTGAGCCCCGGCCAGGTTTCCCTCAGTGCCGGCTGTTGTCTCCCGTCTCACCTCAGCGCCCTTCGCTGCCGACTTTTCCCGCATACGCAGCGCGGGGGCGTTTGGCTTTTCCCTCACGTGCCGGCCCGGAGAGGGGCGCTGCTTTGGCCAGGCAGGCGGGTGTTTGTTTGGGTTGGCCTTTTATTTTCCTCGCCGGGGCACGGCGAATCTTCCTCACCGAGGCCAGGCGAATTTTCCTCACCGAGGCCAGGCGAATTTTCCTCACCGAGGCCAGGCGAATTTTCCTCACCGAAGCAAGACGAAGTTTTCCTCACCCAGGCCAGGCGAAGTTTCCTCAGCGAGGCAAGGCGAATTTTCCTCACCGAAGCAAGGCGAAGTTCTCCTCACTGAGGCAAGGTGAAGTTTCCTAACCGAGGCGAAGCAAATTCCCTCACCGAGGCAAAGTAAATTTCCCTCACTGAGGCCATGTAGTATTTTCTGAGAAAGATTTAGAGAGATGTGAGCGGGGAGGGAGGGAGAGCGAGGCAGGAGATTGTGCTCAGGTGAGAGCCCGGCTGCGTAAACAGCCTGCACGTGTGCATCTGTGTAAACAGCCTGTACGTGTGCAGATTTGCCCTTTGGAGGCTGCGGGTCTAGCCTTGGCACAACGTGTGGCACCACTGGGAAGGCCCCCACCGTGCGTGGATGTGGGTGCGACCCTATTTGGATAAGTTTGTGTGTGTGGCGATTGTTTGTCTGACACTTGGTGTCCGAGATTTTAGGTCTTTGGTTTGACTGTGTCCTCAGGTCTTTGGGGACACCGGGGCTGCTGCAGGTGACGTCGTCTGGCTGGATGGAAAGTGTGGTGCTTGGTAGGGACAGTGGCCTGATGCTACTCAGGTCTTGTGATACTTGGAGATGCAGCGTTGATCCCGTCTGACTGCTGGGCAGGGCACTGAACCTCAGGGGTTGGAAACAGATTTCTCTTTGTCAAGCATCTTTCCCCATTTCAGCGCTGGCCAGTGATGCCTGGCTGTGTTCACCATTGCTGGGAACTGTCCCCTGCCTTTTA
This sequence comes from Sorex araneus, assembly GCF_027595985.1. Classification (NCBI taxonomy): domain Eukaryota; kingdom Metazoa; phylum Chordata; class Mammalia; order Eulipotyphla; family Soricidae; genus Sorex; species Sorex araneus. The sequence goes on along the minus strand of NC_073305.1, from coordinate 33,671 downwards.
ATTTTTTTGAATTAAACTGTTATTTTTATTTTTTAATTATTTATTTATTTTAAAAAATTGACTCAGTGAGATACAGATACAGAGTTGTTAATGATTGGATTTCAGTCATGAAATCCTAATGTTCCAACACCCATCTCCACCAGTGTACGCTTCTCACCACCACTGTTCCCAGTTTCCTTCCTCAGGGCCGGGTGCACTTGTGTGCACCAGAAATGTGCCTTGCCTGATCTTTGTGTTCTTTCGTCACTAGGTTCCATTGGAAGCTGTGGATGGGCACCAAAAGATGATGTCAGAGCTCTCGAGCTTCAGAGGTAGGACTCCTGCTCGCTTATTACTCCTCTTTAGCATAGCAACCGGTGTTACTGTAAGACGATCATTATTGCCCTTTCTTAGCATAAGTGTCTCAAGGGAGCAACTCTAAAAGACCATGGAGTGCTGAAGGGAGCACTTTCAGTGTGAGTGAGCTAAAAATTCAGTTACTCACGTGCAATACGTGACAGGATTGTAGATTACTGGTTAGCTTCACTCCCCCTTCCACCCTGTCTGAGACAGTGACTAGTGCTCACTGTCCGGTGGAGGGTGGCATGCCCTCATACACTGCTCTACCTCTGCACAGTGATTGACTTAGTCATAGGAGTATACAGATCTGAGAGCACTGGGTGACCAACCCCCCAGAAAGGTCTAAAGGAGAAATCCACAGAAATGGAGTGTGCTGGGCATCATGCCAGTGACCACTTGCAGACATCACTCTGGCTCTTACAGGCACATCCCTGACCATATCCATCCATGGGTTTTCAGCAACCATTACATGCCTGTTTTCTAGGTTTTACTGTCGGCCTCCAGAACCCCGACATGCATGCATGGCTTGATGTTCATCATGTTCCACCATAGACCCACGTGACTGCTCCTGCCGCAACACTGTTAGCTTCCAGCTCCAGCGTGCCTGAGGTGCTGTGCAGAGGTGAGTCATCGCCGATCACACACAATGCACGTGTGTCGTATCACAGGCTCATTTTCACATCACGTGGAAAAGTTTTCATTGCATTCAACTGTGGTTAATCTTCCAGTTTTTACAATGGCTAACGATGTTCAGGAGTGAAGTTTCTCTTTATACGGTGAAACGTGTGTAATGGACAGAACCTGACTGCATGTTTTCTGTGTGTGTTGACGTCACTATAGAACATGATAAGAGATTAGATTTCAAGAAATCCACCATTTGCAGCATTAAGGAGTAACAGTTACCAGGCTCTACCCTTTTCCCTAAATTCCTGGTACTATGGGACCAGACCTACGCGTTAGGGGGTGCTGTTTGTCTCTTGGCCACCAGATCACCCAGTTTCATCCTTTCTTTATGTCCTCTGAATAGCACTGGGGTGCAATTCTGAGCATATGCACAGGGTCAGGCATTGAGCCCCTGGGGTATACTCCAGAAATGCCTCCTAAGGCACGATTATGGGCTTCTGCTTCCCTCCAGGGGCTGCAGATGGGCCCATGGTGGCCCCAGGGCACGCTTGGCTTGCCTTATCACTGGGCCACAGGGAGCACAGGGCAGGCAGTTCAGGAACCCCCGACTGGCACATTGCATTACTGTGCCAGATACTTCCGTCTGGATCTTCTAAGTGCAAGGGCTGTGCCCCCTTGCTGAAGTGGATTTTTTTTCTTTAATTTACCCTTGATTTTATTTTTATTTTTTAATTTTAATTTTATTTTATTTCTTATCTTTTTTTCTTTTTTTGCTTTCTGGGTCACACCCAGCAACCCTCAGGGGTTACTCCTGGCTCTGCACTCAGGAATCACTCCCGGCAGTGCTCGGGGGAATGGGATGCTGATAATCGGCCGAGTGCAAGGCAGATGCCCTCCCTGTTGTGTTATCTCTCCAGCCCCCTTTTCCTTTTAATTTTATTAAAAAATTTTTCCCTTGTACTGCAGAACTTCCGTTTACTTTTCTCATTGCTGAATGTATGCTAGTGTGGATTTTGTAGCTCCCGCTTTCTCCACAGGCCCATTGTTTTGCATTTCCTCTCTGTGAAGCATTGATGCTGTCAACAGCCGAGTACAGCTCCTTTCCCACTGTTTGATTCTGCCCAGTGTGGAGATCTTGAGACTGCTAGTGAAATGACAGAGGCATAGGACCTGTCTACATTTCCTTAAGCAGCATGGCCATACTTGCTTTGTCTGTTGTGTGTGCTTTGCATAGTCTGCTGCTGTATGATCTTATCTCAGGTGTCTTTGGTGGGTAACAATAGAGCTTGACAGGACCAGGTATTGCTACCAATATTTGTCCTTCATTGACTTTGACATTGTTATGATGCTCACATTGCTATTATGAAATTATGGACATGACTTACAGTCCTTTTGCAGTACTCATTGCCTTGCTGGATTCTTTATTTGCTTATAAAGCCATCCATCTGAATGGTCCAGTCTGCTGCGATGTACTATTACTGTACACTTTTAACCGTTGCAGAGTCCTTTTATTGTGAAGTTCACCTCATGACTGGCTGTTGTTCAAATTGTTGTACCGTGCTCCTTTAGCAGTAGCCCTGCACTTTAGCTCTGTGTGTTTTTGCTATGACAGTGGTGTTTCTGCTGTGTGCAATACCCTATGTCACTGCGAACTTGAATCTTCTAATTTTCCTCCTGCTGGTTTGTCAAAGGACTAGAATATACTCCCTGTCTTTTGAAGTACTTTGGCTGATTATTACCCTGAGTAACAAATCCTCAGAATACACTCACCCTTGGAGGTTCGCTCACTGTTTTAGCAGGGATCCACTCCTACAGTTTTGGGTCCCCACAGTTTATTGGGGTTTTTGATTAGATTATGTATCAGACAGTCCTTACTGTTGAGGCACTTTTCTGGTGCCAGTCGCCTGGGACCAGTCAAAGGTGAAAAGGCTTTGAAGCAGTAACACGACGAGGATTCAGGAAAGAGACAGAAATAAGAGAGAAAAAGCATGGGGTCAGGGGCCTCATGAATTGAGGCCCTGGATGTTAGCAAACACAGATGCTCTCACAAATTCAGTCCTCACATAAAATGCATTTGCATGATTTTTTGAAACCATTGCATATGAAAAAATATGTTATACACTCTGCAGCACTTCCTTTGCATGTCCATGGCAATGTCCATGGCATGTCTGTGTCCCTCTGGTGGCTCTTGGTTGGACGTCACATCAGACGGTCTGCTATGGCATGCCATGTTGTTATTGTCCAGAATTTGTTTTGCGGTCCGTGCCATTTAGATTTTGTGGCTCACATTTAAGTTTTATGGCTTGATTTCTGACAGACGCATGCAGGGCGTTACTGCTCATATGCCGTGTAGTGGCAGTGGTTTTCCCACTGCAGCCACACAGCCCAAGTCTACCTAGTGTCAGATCAGAAACATGCCTGCATCCTTGTCTCAGGAAATCTTACTTCAATTTTTCCCTAGTGCTGTGTTCCTGTATGTGCATTCTTGCGGTTCATGTCAGTGTGACACGATTTACTAATGATGATTGACTAGCCACACATGCACACACCTGCATCTAGAGTTATGGAGCTTTGTTTTATGCCTTAGTTACTTTCACATGTACTTGCTGGCATGTATAAGCATGTATAAGCCTGCAGAGCTCTCCCCAATGCTTTGTTTCCTTGGTTTGGGTACAGGGTGTTACATACTGTTTGCTGGGTGTGACACAGCTGTCCTGCACTGCTGATCATCATTGAAAATAGATCATTGCGCGTTCCCCTGGAGATCTCTCCGGCCCTCGGAGAGACAACAGTGGAAAGCGCTCCTAATTGGGTGGGTTCTGTGAGCGGTTCCTGTATAAAACTAAAAATAAAAAGAATGGGCGCGCAGGCGAGCGAGGCAGGCGAAGGAAGGAAGAAGGCCAAACTGGTTGCTCGATCGGTTTATTTCATGTCCATCTCCATTCTCCTCTGATTCTCCTCCTGCTTCTTTCTCCCCCATCCTACTTCATTCTCTCTCTCTCTGCCTCTCTCCCGGCTCTCGGTCTCTCTCTCTCGATCTGTGGATCTGGCCCCCGTGGATCTGGCCCCCGTGGATCTGGCCCCGGTGGATCTGGCGCCGTGGATCTGGCCCCGGTGGATCTGGCGCCGTGGATCTGGCGCCGTGGATCTGGCCCCCAACCCACTCTTACAGCCTAGTTAAATCTCCACAGCATGTGGGGGTTGGGGCATACACATAGGTGTGGTCAGCAATAGGGTAAGGTTCTTTTCCCTCAGGGGATGCTTCTCCTAGGACTTAATTCTCTTTCAGCAGGAGGATCCACCCAAGGGCAGAGTCCCATGAATGTGTTTCTCTTCTCCTCAGCCAGCAAACATATACGAATTCATAATATTAATTATTTTGTATGGACACAATAAGAGATGCATTAAAGCTTATAGAATTGCTCTCCTGGGGCCATCTCAATCTCAGACTACAGTGCTCAGGCCAGATCAGTCTTTCCTATCCCTGGCAGGGTCCCAGTCTCATAATTACTATTGGCTCATGACAGCATTTGTCTATGATCAAGCTCTTAACTTATAGTTAAGAATTAGGCACTTTGGCCAGGCCCATCTCGATGCCAGGGTAGCACATAACTCACCGCTTGCCCTGGATCCTTCCCGTCCCACGTCGGGGACCCTACTTTGGGGTGCTAGGAACTGAGGGCAACTGAGGCTTAAGTGGAGAAAGCAGATGCCCAGGAGGGAATATCGAGGCCAATTAAGTCTTAAGTTATAAAAACATAATATTGTCTTCTTGTGTCTATACAAAAAAGACATAGCTTTAAAGTAAATTATTCAAAAGGCATAAAGAGGAGAGAAAGGCAATGTTATAATATTCAGTGTCCTAGGAAGTTCTGACCTTACCAATGAACAGAGTTTGATTAAGGGAAGAGCAGATAAACTGGTAGAATTGGTTACAGATAAACAAAAGAATGGGAGTGACTCGGGAGCCCTTTGATGGGTGTGACTGATAAACCTAAGCTCCTAGTGGCAAGGGGGAAAGGACAAACCAATGATATCCAACATCTCCCCCTTTTCTGTTTACAAAATTACAAAAATTTGAAATAGAAAGAGGAACAATTCCAAACACAATACAGTCTTATAAATTGTAGTAAAATTTCAGTCCGACCCTTGGCCAGAGCAGTGCTTGTAGTAGTAAAGCGTCCAATTGTCCTGCACTGTCCAAGGGTGAGGCAAGTCACCAATGATGAGAGTCAGTTAGTCCCATTCTGAAGAAATGAAGTGTCTGGATCAAAATTGAAGAGTTGTTTCTGCAGCAGCAGCAGTCGTGGTCACAGCAATGAGTCCTAGAGGAGCAGCTATAGGAGTCTGATGAATTTCATGAAGTACTGGATCAGGCAGGGAGCACTGGAACAGGAGCATCACAACTTCTGTCAGGAGTCCTTCAGCAGAGGGATGCAGCCATTCTCTGGTCAGGTTCACTGGCAGTCATATCTGTGCAACCTAGCTTATGTTTGGAAAAAATACTTTTTAAAGTTATTAGAGGCTTCGACCATTGGGGTTTGGTACATCTCCACGCCTGTGGATAAAGAGACAGAGGAAAAGCTCCAATACAAATGGATATCCTAGAGAGAAATGAGAAGGTGTTCCTGTTAAAAGTCATTCTTTCCTCCTTTGGAAACTGAGGCACCTGTGAATTCCAAGGAAAGGGTAAAAGTAAAGAATTATTAATCCAAAATATGGGGTCCTGGCATTTTCCATTCTACAACCTGTAAAAGAAGGATACAAGGAATGCTCTTAATGTGGCCTTGTGATAGAGGAGCTAGAGGCCTTTGCTGCAGGCCCTCTGATGCAAGCTCCTCCTCTGGTTTCCTTGTGGCTTCCAGCTGAAATCAGCTTGGTGATGGCTTGTGGCTGGAATTTGGAGGGTTGTAAAACTGCAGAGTTCTGAAAGTTAAAGCAGGCAGATGAATTCGGCTCCTGATGGAATGCAAAACGGGACCCAAAGTTTCTTGGTGGGGTTGTCTGTTGAAAAAAAAAACATAGCCTTTTCCTCGAGTGAGGAGTCTCCCTGCTATCCAATTTGTCAATTTTAATCCACATAGGAGAATTAGTAGTTTCCTGAGTCTGTGCATTTTCCTGAAAATGCCTTTCAGCTGCTGTATATGGCTCTCCTTAAGGTAAATTTAAAAAGTTTAAAGTGAACAGTGTCAAGGACAAGGAGTCAAACGGGGCATACCTCCTTTTTTTTTTTTTTTTAAACTGTGCTCAAGTCATAGATCCAGTCAGACCAGAATGAGATCAGATAAGAGTAATAAAGGAAAAGGAGAGAAAAAAAAATTCAGAGCACTTTTGTAAAACAGCTTGTAGCTGCTGAAGCAATTTTTGAACTATAGTGTTTGATGCATTTAGAGACATAGTCATAATACCAGGGAAGAAACCAACAGCATAAACTGAGTTTGAGATGATATTAGCCAGCCCTGGCACATGGGCAATGAAAAAACCAATGTGGCAAGTTACAGCCTTCATTGGAAGCTCTTTTCTGGTATCCAAAATAACCTGCTTCATAACCATGCACACACACAAGCAGAAGTATCCTAGTGACAATGCCTTCTGTCCCTCACCAGACTCAGCATAGTGGCTGAGTGGGTGAGCACCCAGGAATGAGGCATCTCTGTGCCTCCTGGGTCAATAAGCAATTGCTGAGTGGGAGAATAACCACGTACCCACTGGCCCTGAAGCCGTTTTCCTAGAGGTGGCATCTCATGAACTAGAAGTAGAAGTTCACTTCTCCAAAAATAAAACTGTACCAGCCTGAATTTTTGAATAATCTTCCTTGGAAATAGCATATCACCACAGGTTCTGATAAAAAACTTGAGATTCAGTTGTCCAGACTGAGTTCCTGACTGATGGTCTTTGGAATTAAGACTAAAAACTAGACAAGGCTTTCTCCACCTCTGACCTGACTGAGGCCTCTCAGGGTAGCTGAGCCCTTTTATACAAAGTTCTGCTTGGTTTGCCAGCGCAAATTCACCAATAGACACAACTCTTTGATTCCAAATTTCCTTACTTTTATCCTGGCTCAAAACCTGATGCCCATTAGGTACAGAACTCAGCTCCGCATATCCCATATGCGGGATAGCTTCCTGTTCCCTGAACTCAGCCGCTTGTTGCTGAGATTCTAGATGCACTCCATGAGTGGAGTCAGAGATTGGTGACGCCTTTACCTTCACTGTCAGGAAATCCTCCAGACAACCATGAAAACCTGATGTGCTGCTTGCAAGGTTCACTTGAGCAAGCTCCCTTTCTACCTGGAGGCTCAAATCTTGTACCTTTACACCAGAATTTAATATGTCGGGACTCTGAGTGGGGCAAATGGTAACTGTATCAGGACAGGGAATATCCAACACATTGCTCCCTGCAGTGGCTGGTTGTAGTGAATCTATTGACTGGAGCTCTGAAGCTCCACACTGGGGAGAAGGGCTGCAGCTGGGAATGTCCCCTGGTTTTGCGGGGCCTGGGGCTGGCCCCACTGCACGTTTTCCCGAATTGGGGTCAGCAGCCACGCCAAGATTGGAGGGACAATCTCTTGTCCATTGGTTTCCCTTACGGCTTCGTGGACAAGGTCCAGGTGGCTCTCTCACAGTGGCACGGTTTGGAGGTGCCCTGCAGTCCTTACGGAAATGGCCTGATCTCCCACAATTAAAACATTTACCCTTATCTGGCCTCTGTATGGCATAGGCCTCAACGGCATTAATACGTGCTTGATGTTTGATAGAACCAACATTCCTACATGCCTTCAAGTACCCCATAATATCTTCCTTCTCCTTAATGGGGCGCAAAATGGCCTGGCAATCCTCATTAGCATTTTCAAAGGCCAATTGTTTGGACAAAAGCTCCTGAGTTTCCTTATCCTTCACCTGCTTTTCTATGGCTTCCATCAGTCTCCCTATGAAGTCTGCATAAGGTTCTGAGACTCCCTGAATAATCTTTGTATAGCTTCCCTTGAATTCAGCATCTGCATCAATCCTCTCCCAGGCCCACAAAGCGGCATCTCGGACATGAGCAAACACAGCACAAGGCAAGGTGACTTGCTTTTTAGGGTCGTGCCATTTCCCTTCACCTATTAACATCTCATAAGTCAATTTAATCCCTGAAAATTTTCGTCCAGCGTGGCCTAGGCTCTGTAGTTTCGCCTTGGCCTCATCACTGAACCACATCCTCCACTGCATATACTGAGAAGGGCTTAAGCACGTCTTAGCAACCACGTGAAAATCTTGAGGTACCCAATGAGCCTTTTTGCTCCAGCCTGTAAGATACTCCTTACAGTACAGAGATGTAGGTCCGTACAAGGCACAGGCCTTTTTAAAATTACTGAGTGAATCCATTCCTAACCCTTCATAAGATGGAGACTGATTTTCCTCTAGCTGGATGGGAAAAAAGAGACGGAGCTCATGGGGTCTGGGTGGAATTGACCATTTACGGTCGAGAGGTCTCAGCTGTAAGCTTCTATCGGGAGCGTGTCCCGAGCGACCTGGAGGCCACTTGGTTGAAGGGCGGCGGCTCCTGTGAGAAGCCTCCTCTACCAAGCCGCTCTCAGACTCAGAATCTGAGGAAGTGGTAGCTGGCTCATCATACCCATCACTTTCCTCTGATTCACTAGAAGTGGAGTCATACAAGGGAGGTGGTGGTCTCTCTGGTCTAATGTCAGTAGAGAACGTTAATTCATCAGTGGCAGAGCGATTTTTGCTCTGAGAACGTGTCTGCACTGGAAACGCCTTGAGATGCTTTCGGGGTTTGGGTACGGGAGCAGCCACGCATTGAGCAGCAGGCTTCTTTCTAGGCTTGGGTATGGGAGGAGCTGAGGGTAGGGCTCTCTCCGTAGTAGAAACTTTCTTTACTTCATCCTCAAATTTAAAATCCTCTCTGTTTAACTCCTGAGGAAAGCCTCCCATAGCATGTCTAATTTCCTCCTCCTCGGAGGTATCTTCCAAAGCTTTGAGAATGGAATTAATGATTTCCCAAGTTACCCAGAATTGTTTGGGGATTTTAGCCCCTCCTTTAAATTCCTTAAAGACATTATCCTTAATTTCTTCCCAAACCTTAGGCTCTAAAGTACCCTTATCTGAAAACCAGGGATGAAACTTATAGACAATTTTTAGGCAGGACCGGAGTTGGTCCCGAGAAACACGATGCCCAGTTCTCTTTGCAAAATGCTTAATTAATTCAATAAAAAACTTGCCACGTTCAGTTTGGTGCGAAAAATTTTGAGTGGACTTTTCGCGGCACTGTTTTTGTCCCATCTTACTGGGGCAGTAAGTCTAGTATTTTAATTCACTGCACCACAAAATTCTGTTCTCCCACCAAACTTTTCTAGAGTGGGGTTCTACCGAAACGCTATTCTTACCTTTAGTTGCACACTGGTTGGAGGTTCGTGCACGCACAGGGACGCCAGTTGTGTAAAAATAAAAAGAAAAAGAAAGGGCGCGCAGGCGAGCGAGGCAGGCGAAGGAAGGAAGAAGGCCAAACTGGTTGCTCGATCGGTTTATTTCATGTCCATCTCCATTCTCCTCTGATTCTCCTCCTGCTTCTTTCTCCCCCATCCTACTTCATTCTCTCTCTCTGCCTCTCTCCCGGCTCTCGGTCTCTCTCTCTCGATCTGTGGATCTGGCCCCCGTGGATCTGGCCCCCGTGGATCTGGCGCCGTGGATCTGGCCCCGGTGGATCTGGCGCCGTGGATCTGGCGCCCAACCCACTCTTACAGCCTAGTTAAATCTCCACAGCATGTGGGGGTTGGGGCATACACATAGGTGTGGTCAGCAATAGGGTAAGGTTCTTTTCCCTCAGGGGATGCTTCTCCTAGGACTTAATTCTCTTTCAGCAGGAGGATCCACCCAAGGGCAGAGTCCCATGAATGTGTTTCTCTTCTCCTCAGCCAGCAAACATATACGAATTCATAATATTAATTATTTTGTATGGACACAATAAGAGATGCATTAAAGCTTATAGAATTGCTCTCCTGGGGCCATCTCAATCTCAGACTACAGTGCTCAGGCCAGATCAGTCTTTCCTATCCCTGGCAGGGTCCCAGTCTCATAATTACTATTGGATCATGACAGCATTTGTCTATGATCAAGCTCTTAACTTATAGTTAAGAATTAGGCACTTTGGCCAGGCCCATCTCGATGCCAGGGTAGCACATAACTCACCGCTTGCCCTGGATCCTTCCCGTCCCACGTCGGGGACCCTACTTTGGGGTGCTAGGAACTGAGGGCAACTGAGGCTTAAGTGGAGAAAGCAGATGCCCAGGAGGGAATATCGAGGCCAATTAAGTCTTAAGTTATAAAAACATAATATTGTCTTCTTGTGTCTATACAAAAAAGACATAGCTTTAAAGTAAATTATTCAAAAGGCATAAAGAGGAGAGAAAGGCAATGTTATAATATTCAGTGTCCTAGGAAGTTCTGACCTTACCAATGAACAGAGTTTAAGGGAAGAGCAGATAAACTGGTAGAATTGGTTACAGATAAACAAAAGAATGGGAGTGACTCGGGAGCCCTTTGATGGGTGTGACTGATAAACCTAAGCTCCTAGTGGCAAGGGGGAAAGGACAAACCAATGATATCCAACAGTTCCGACCTGAAATAAAACTAGTGAGGATAATAAATAGGGGGCCCAAGACGACACATGCCGATCAAGGGCAACTTTATTAACTGCCACGCTGGTTTTATACTTTTCTTAGCAGGGGGTTGGTACATAAGTTGTCAATCATCAGGGAAGTGTCTTCTCAGACCAAATAAGGAAAGGTTCGGGGTGTATTAGGTGGGCTTACAACATTCTTCAAGAGTAGATTGAGAAATAGTGGGGAGAGGAAGGCAAGGGTTTATCTGGCAGGAGCATCTGGCAGGAGGAATGCACAAGGTAGAGGAAGGTCTTCTACTTAATGGGGGGCTTAATGGTGTCTCTTAGTTAACTGCCCTGGGCTACTTTTACCTCTTGAGTTTGGCTATTTCCTTTGTCACAAGGGCACCTGTGCCTCAGGTCAAGCAAAGCTGGTAATGGAATTTTCCGGTTTGTCCAGGGTAAAGGTTTTGGGGTCCTTTTTCGTTCAGGGTCCTGAGCAGTCCCCAACAGATCATCTTTTCCCACAAGGAGCTTCCTGGGAAGCACCACCTGTATTTCATGACCATGAGTCCTGAACAGCTTTTCAGGACTCAGCAACTCCATGACAAAGCATGCTGTGAAAGACCACTGTCAGCACATGTAATATGTTGCAAAAAATGTGTGCACTATATATGCAGAAATATATGCAATATTTCTGATGGATTTCCACTTTCACATGGATGCGAAGTGAGTCCCAAGTTTCTTTTGGGCTCTCCAGACTCGTTACATTCATGTGTGGATTTGTCACCCTTGCTTATGTGGCACGCTGTACTTTGTCTCCATGTATTATCCAAGTGTGCTTTTATTCTCTACTGAGACTGTATTAGTAGTTGCAGCAATGCCAGTGTTTGGATTGTCTGCTACTGCATTCATCCTGAAAGATGGTTAGTTCTTAGGGACTGGTTCTCTCAATGTGTGGCTTTGCAAGTTTTCTCCCTTTTCCGGCCTTACAAGTGGGCCAGTGAGGAAGTCCCAGTGAGGGAGAGGAAGTGAACGGGGGGACACGGGAGGCCCATGTTTTCAGGGCATTGGTCGGTCCTTGAGAAGGTGCATTCATGGCACGTAATTGATCAGTGTTCAGAGTATTCACTGTCAGTAAGGACACTCGGGAGGCCTTTATTTCTCTTCTCAGTTTACTCTGTGCCTTTTGTCACTTTGGGTAGGTGCTGCAAGTTATGTGTGTATGGTCAAGTCTGTGGTCTGTGGATGGACATTTCAGTCCCTGTTGCTCTGTTTGGCATTCTGGTAGTAACTCGGGAAGGCCCCTGGTGAGTGAGTGGAAGAGTGTTGGCTGGGTTCCTCTTCTGACCTCAGCACTGTCTGGTGGACACTTGCATGTCTGCTGTGATGTTGGCCATTGGCTTGTATTCCGGACTCCCTGGAGAAGCTGGACTTTGTGTGGTCGTGGTGCTGTTGCAGTGTGTCTTTTACCACCAACACATGGTGTCGGGTGTTCTAAGTTTTCCTTACAGGTTGACTGTGGTCACTCACTCGAGCAGGGACCACCCACGCACCACTGCTGGGTGTGTTTTGAGGAGACTAATAAAAGAATACAAAACCTGTGCCTGGGTCTTTTTATTAATTCACTTATTTTCCTTGTGTCATGTTTGTTTGTGCTATTGCCCCCGTGTTGCCCCCGTGTATTTATGCGATGTGTTTGTTTATGTTCGTGGTTCAGCTGCTTTTGCTGTTAGGTTTTATGTCATGGCTGAGGTGACCATGATCTAGTGTTTCTGAACATTGGTATGGTTATATTAGACTAATGTTACAATGGTTACATGGGTATGTTAAGATTGTTGTGCTGATACTTAAAATACTCGCTAAAAGTGGGATCACAGGATACAGGTGAACACAGATGGTCTCGATAACTCATTGCTCACATAAGATGCATTTGCAGAATCACCTTTCATCCAGCCAGCTGCTGAGAACAAGGTTCAAATTATACTCATTCTTGCATGTGTTGTGGTTTTCATGCTCTGGCTTTGACTTAAGTAAGCTGTTGCTTAACATGTAGTGCTGTTTTCTTAAATTCTCTATGTTCCCTATTTCTTGTTTTACCTGTATGTTTCTTATTTCTTGTTATACCTGTATGTCCTGTATTTCTTGTGTCTGTATTTTTTGTATTTCTTGTTCCATGATTTTGTATCTCACACATGATTTACTAACCATAAGTTATCAATTATGATCGGCTAATCACAAATGCACACACACACAGACAAGAAGTTTTGTCTTATGCCTTAGATGCAGGTACAGGCTGGCAAGTAAGCCTGCATAGCTCACCACCTAGGTGTGATTGCCACTGCTTTATTTCCTGATCCTGATCCTTAGACCAGACACGGGCATGCATGTTCATTCCCTTGCCACTGGGATCCCATCCATGTGTGCCCACTCACTGAAGGTTTGCTTTAATCAGTCATGTTCTTTGGAAGTAACTGGCAGATGCAAAATTCACAGCCAAATGTCTGTTTACTATCTCTCTTGCATGTGCACACACACACACCTACATGCTCAGACCATGGCTATTTATTCTTTGCTTATGAAACAGGAGTTTTTGGCTAAGCTTTTCAGGCCCGGGCATACTAACACACACCTGCTTGTTTTACCTTGGTGCTCACTTGGGTGTGCAAATTTGCTTTACACTTCATTTTTATCACATGCTTAAATTGGATACTAAATAATGTGTTCATATTTGGTGTGCAGGCAGCTTAAGCTTTCACAAGCAGCTCTTGCTTCAGTGCACATTGTACTGTTTTCAGGATAGTCTGGCTTACAGCACTTTGCCCTGCCGCTCAGAATGCTGCTGCTGTGTGCTTCTGGCGCCTCACACTTAGTGTGACGTTTGATAGACTGGAGCAGGAATCAGATGTTCTGTTGTCAAACATCCCTATTTTGAGGTTGGCATCATTATAATTTCATGGCATAAATGCCACAGTTATAAATATTTTATTCTGTGTTCACACATGTCCAGCGTTCATACTAGTCAGCCACACAGTTGAAGCATGCACACCTCAACCGGTGTTTCTCACACTCATTCTAAAATCAGGGTCATGATGTCTTGGTTGGTGCAATCCAGTGTATGGACCCTTCTTTGGAATCCTTTCCTTGAGCACTGCTATGCACCCTTGTGTGCATTCCTGTAATCTTTTTGTGAGCACAGTTAGTTACTTCCTCATTGCAGAAAGCATGGGGTTGCTCCCTTTCTCACAGAGTCACATGCGAGCCTCTGTTTTGTTGTGCCACCCCAGCATGCAGCAGCTTATTTTCTGGTTTGCTAAGCACACACCGGCTTGTGTTACCTTACTCCTCACTTGGATGTGCAAATTTGATTTATCTTCCAGTTTGTCACGTGCTTGAATTTGATTCTCAGTACTGTGTTTGATTTGTGGGGTGTGCGGACAGCTTAAGCTTTCACAGTTAGGTCTTGCTTCAGTGCACATTTCACTGGTTTCACTGTAGTCTGGCTTACAGCACTTTACACTGCAGTCAGCAGTAACGAGGAAGCACTGCACTTTCCCCCAGGGTTAGCACCTGAACATAGGGGAAAATATTTGACTACTCTTCTTGACTTCACACAGTATGTTTCCTAAGTGGCATTTGTGATTAGACTTCTAAAAGGGTGTGCCTGTTCTTTCATTAAATAAACATTTTGTACTTCAGTACACACCTCGCATGTTTTTTGGCTACCTAACCTGTGTTCTCTGTCTCTGTCGTACCCTATAACATCATGGAAATAACTGTCTCCTACTGATACTAATGATGGTGCTACTACAGTATCAATGACTATTCATATTACCTACTTTGTGGCATGAAGTGATAGTGCATGTCACTCCTTTCACTAGGCCAGCTGGAATTCAACCCGTGGTCTTCTATATGGACTTACCACTGCCAGAAATTAACACACATCCATGAGTAAACCCTAACTAAGATTTGCTGTGTATGGCCCCAGTAACATTAAGAAAAGGCACATTTTTTCTTGCCTAGTTGTGAGTGGCTATTCTGAGTACCCTCATTTCTGTGATCACAGTGAGGCCCATGGGCATATTATCATTTCTGTTCATGGCATGCACTTAATGCGTTCCTTATATTTCCTGTTTTGATTCACTGTATGTTGTATTATGTGCTATTGGTGTCCTGCAATGCCAGGTAAGTTAGACTCATTGACATCATATAGGTGTCCCTTGTTTGCAGCTGCATCACCTGCCCAGCAGTGGCTGGAAGGTAGGTCCCAGGTAGGAGACTGGGTGGTTGGGTGCTTAGGTAGATTGTTATCTATGGGCAGTGATAGTGGGAGGTATGGGGTTAGTGTATAAAGTGTGGACTGGAAGTTTATATGTTCTGAGGTAAAAAATTGGACTAGAGTAAGTTGCACTGGGATTGGATTCCGTATAGGATTACGGAGGAGTAGGCTTATGTTTAGGGGTAGGAATAGGATTGGGGTTTAGGGATAGAAGGTGTGGGTTGCTTTAGGGTTAGGGTAAGGGGTTAGGAGTTTGGGAAGGGATTAGGAATAAGGGTTGGGGTAAGGGTTAATGTTGGGATAGAGTGACAGTAAGAGATAGGGCTAGAGTTAGGCACTCACCTCTGTGAGAATTCATGGCAACAAGTGCATTGACTGTCCCAAAATTTGCAGAGTCCAATCCAAAATCAATAAAATTAGGTATGATTTATTCTCTCCTTTCCCATGGTTGAAAATTCTTTCACCTGCAGAGCTTCACTCTGAAGTATGCAGGTAGTTGTGTGGTGGATTTGTTCATTCTCTCTGATGATGGATTCATACTGGAACAATGATGATGCCTCTGCCCCAGTCACATTCCTCTCATCTCTACTGGCCAGGAACACCTAAACCTCCTGTATACAACTCAGCACCCAAACACAGGTCCATGTGACCTTAGGATCCTTTCCTAGGTGATGATACCTGGGGTATCCAAACCCTTTTGTGAGTTGAACACAGCCCCAGCATGGTCGTCAGTTCTCGATCTACTGGACCCAGAACTGGCTTCAATTATAGGACTCACAACACTACCAATGTGCTCTTCTTGCTCTCTGTGTCACTGACATTGGACTGTCGCTTCAATGAACATCATTTCCACAGCACTAGGAGAGACCTGTGCTACTCCTGTAGACCCCTCAGAGAGGACAGATGCAAATTGGGGGGGTCAGCATGCTGAGGGCATGTGTAAATGACCAGCTGTGCCATCCCTGACAATTTCTTTCATGGACACTATGGGGTGGCCCTCACGATTTTCCCTGTATTACTAGGTGTGGGTTGTTGAGGTCAACTGCCATGGGTGGCCTCTTTGATCCTGAGTCCCCTGTATGCAGGACATGTGGGTGAGCAGGGATAATACCTTACCAGCCCATGTGAGACTCGCATGTCTGCAGGTTCATGGGGGCAGACACCAGAGATGGACATTAGAGATGAATTGATACTCACCAGGGAGAGTGAGCAGGAGTCCAATGCCTGGGCCTCAGGGTCAGCACAGAATGGGGGAGAATTTAGAGGAGGGCAGAGATCGTTGGGGTAGGCTCCACCTCAGCTGAGGGACAGGTCATAGGATGGGCCAGT